>NC_088875.1:30341334-30641334 GCF_032884065.1 Artemia franciscana | reverse complement strand
TTCTTTAAGACAAATTCCTACGATTTCAAAAATTACAATTGCCAAGTTCTAGCTACATATCATCGTTATTGAGGGTGCCAGGAATTTTGTTACAAAAAAGCACATCTTCATTTAGGACCTTGGATATTGTAGATATTTTAGGCACTATAACACATAAAAATATTGTTGGGCAGAGGGGCCAAGTATCTTACTGATACTAAGTATCAGTAAGATTTATAACTGTATTATAAAACATAATTTCTTACCTTAGAATTCCAGCTTGACCGTGTCGACAAGCAACATGCAGCATATTGTCACCTAACTTTGATTTGACTATTTGCTTCCATGGAAAAGCATAAGAGGCCAAAGCGGCTCGCAGTCCTTCGACATCGCCATACTGAACCTTCTTAAAGATATTTTTTTCTTGTAACCTCATCGCTAAAAGTTAGAAAATATAACTTTTGAAATGTATAAGTATGTTGACCGCTTATTAAAGGTTATGTGTTTGTTTATGTGGGGTTTTTAGTTTTACAGTTTTCCAATGATAAAGGCCTTTGGATGTGCAACTAAAATATTGGAAACTTTTATTATTGTTAGATATTTTTCAAACTGACAGTAAGAAGCAACATTAAAATTTAAAAAGAACTTAAATTACTCCCTATATGAGGGGGTTTGCCCCCAACTCAAAACCTTGCTCTTCACAATAAAGATTTTTAGTACTTTTAAAAATGCTTATCATTCTAATTAGATGGCCCTTGCGTTTCTAGATTCGTTGTTAAAGAATTGGGACACTAGTCAAATTTTTGCATATAGAGCGAGGTACTAAGGAGGAGGCGATCCTTTCCGTATGCGGAATAATTTCTATTCGTTTTAAGTTTTAATTGGGCTCTTTACTATCAGTTAAATTTGTTTTGTTTCTGAATGCTTTTCGAATAATGCCAGGAAATCCAGCTCCCCTCTAAGGAAAATTTCTTTCCTCTACAAAAAACTCCACCAAGTAAAGTTCTTCCCACGGAAAATGCCCCCCTACTCAGAAATTTTCCCACTGGACAATCCCATTATCGATGAAAATTCCTCTTAAAAATTTTTTGCACAGCGTTCCGCCTAAAAAATCTCCATAACGTAATTTTTTTGCAGAAGATTTTAATTTCAGTTCATTTTTGAATCATCCCAGAAAACCCCCGTGTGTCAAAATTTTTCCTGGAAATCCCCTCCCCCAACCGACAATAAAAAGTTGCTACCGTGGGAAATTCCAGCTTCGGCTTCCCGCATTAGGGGGGGGGGAATGTTTTTCTGTTTTCCTTATACACTTGGGGTTCCCTTATCCTTAGGACTAAAGGATATAAGTTTCAAGCCGGTCAAAAAAAATCTATCTTGTCCTCTTTCAAATCTCGCTTTTCTTTTTTTGAGGGTGAAGGGGATGTTGCCCCGGAAATTTTTTGTACATTAGAATCCTCTTGGTCAAAGCACATCGACACTGAGTTTGAAATTACTATTACTTCTAACAACTCACTGCAGCACCAAGGCACACACGCCCCTGCTCTATCCCAAGCTAAGTAGTGGCGCCTAACTGGTTTTAAATGGATCCATAGGTATTATTCTTTTCTTTCTTTAATGATTAAAGATGACGAAAAAGTTTAACAATGACCCCCTAAGGGCAAGATTCAGGTGCATGTTGCGTAGTAGTGAATGTTTTCTAAAGATGCAGGTGTTAATTACACAATAGGGAATGTTTTCTAAGCGATCCATGTGTTAGTTACTTAATTGTTTCGTTGATTCCTTAAAAACCCTTCAGGAGCCCACAAGAACCAGGAAAAAACCTTCAGGGCCCCTCAAGTAAGGATAGAGTCTTAATTGTCCGTCAACCAATATTTTCGTTCTTCACCCACACATAGCCATTTCGTGTCAGCAAACAGAATATTTTTCCCACCATTTTCGATGAGCAGAACCGTTATAGAGTCTAGACACCACTTGATTTTCATGGGCCAAAGGTTTATTGGTAAACAAAAAGTATCCAGCTATTTCCAGAAACCAGAAGTGTCACGTGATCCGCTATTCTTCTTCGCGGGAACCGAGTAATTTTCTATTGTCCCCTGGAGGCTATGAAACGGATATTCAGCAAACTTCCTCATCGGCCTTGTATTAGATTTTGAAAGTGACACATCAGGATTTTCTAAAATGGATATCTCTCGTAGATACCAACAGGTAAGCCTCTACCTATATACCTCCTCCCCCCACCAAAAAATAAGGTGCGCATACCCAAATAAAATAAGCCAGCATATCCTGCAAGGAAGACAACAATATGCACTAGTTGTGTCGAGTTATCAACAAAAGTGTGATTTCAAAAAGTGGTGGCTTAACATTAAACTATTCAAGAATTTACTTACCAATCCATTTAAGAATGAAAGTATTATCCTTAATAAGGATTTATGTAAGGCTTCCAGTTTTTAAAATCGTATTATTGGAGCAAAAATTTCAATGGCAAGGGTCATTTTATATATACAGACTGTGCACCCGGGTTCTTATCTGACAATTGTATATTTATTGACATATCGGTGGTCGAGACTTTAAGAGTAATTATACAATATCTCCCTTATATGTATTCTTGAGCGGAAAATCACTCACGAACATATTTATCACTACAATATAAAGCACTTCAACATATTCCAGTCAACACTTCGTATTTGGAGCTCTGTCAATGAGCACTGTGAAGTGAATTGGGCGACCCTCTAGCAATAACAAACGGTTTAGCTGTGATTACATGTCATTTTTAGCGCATTCAGAGAGATGGCTAACAGAAAAATTCTTTTGATTGGCCTCATATTGATTGCTATGTTACTACTGTACTACAGACCACGACAATTGGGTCATGAAATGGACTATTACAGGGGCCGTTTTTCAATGTCTGGTTAAGGTCTTGGCACTTGGTTTGCGAAGTCGTTTTGCTCTGCATTACCCCTGTCCAAACCTTACATCGTACCGGTTGCCGCAGATTTTGCATCCTCTACTCTACACGATTGGGGCTATGGAAAAGATTTTAAAGAGAGTTTTTCACAAAATCTTGGGTTCAGTGCCCAATCCCTGCACAAGCGACTGAAATCAAGACAAAGCGGGAAGTTTTAAAAAGGCAAGAAACACCTCATCACTCATCAATCTCAACTCAGCCAAGAAGCGCAAAAAACTGCTCTTGTCGAAGAAGAAAAGGAAACCAAGAGTAAAAATTGTTAAATCGAAAAGGGATTTCTTTTCCCAGAAATGACATATCTACCACATAATGAATATCATTCTTCGCATCTCTAAATCTTTTCAATGCAGAATATGTTGGTATAAGTGTAAAGCATGATTGCTATGAACGATTTTACCTACGGCAACCGCTCTCTTAAAACGTACATTTTCGTATTTATTCCAGTGAAGATTATTTCATATATTTTAACTTTCACATTTATAGATTATATGTGATTGTCAAAAAATCTTATAATGAATAAACAAGTGCAGCCGAGGGGTCATCCTGTGAAAATTGTGTACTACAATTTGTGTACTACACAATTTGTTTTGACAAATCAGTGTCTACATAAATGGAACGTTGGAAAGTACAAGCAACAAACTTTCAAATTATGCAAGTTATTTACAAATTATGTTGATAAACCCACTGTTAAACAAACTAGTGAAAGGTTTGGCTATTGGATATGAATATAAACAGGACTCTGTCACTACCAACATACTTGAAGATGCGAAAACTAAAGTTTTACACTTAGTTGGGAAAATAAATCATGAGATATTTAATTAACCTCAATGGCTGCCTCCCAATGTTAAGATTGGTATAAAGCTACCACCTGCTTCGTCCCACTTTACTTTGCGAATAGTATTTGGTACTGCACCTAATGTAACAGTATCTATTACCTCGGCAATACTTCATGTATGAAAGCAACAAGTTATGAGTTCTGTTGCTTTTGCAACTGATATAAGAGCTAGTGGAAATATTATCAAACTGCTCATTCCTAATACAATCATGAATCAACGGCATATTATATTAATATGATACTTTCTAGTCTGAGAGATATTGTAGACAAAGTTTTAAGAGAAGAATAGTGCTGCTTAAGAAAAGGTAGAGGATGAAGGTGCTCAATCCTAATACAATCATGAATCAACGGCATATTGCTAAGGGTACAAGTACCTACACCGATTCGTCATTTACCAATGGTGAAACTACTTCAAAAGTTACTTTGGCTTTCATAAAAAATGCTAGTGCCCTAGGATCATGGAAAAATTCTCCTTTGAAATGTTCGGACTTTCATCTTTTGTATGTAAAGTAGATACAATTCTACTCTAAAATTTATCCTTTGATAAATCCTACATGACCCTATATGAATTGACAATGCAATCTCTAGATCGAGATTCAGAACTTTTAGAAAATGGAATAACCGAAGAAATGCATGCAAAAACTCGGGGAATCATTGTATTAGATTTGTCTGGTACTCAGCATATAACTATGACCTACAACTTGCCCATAAGAGGTCCCCACTTAACTTCCTCGTCATCCTTAATCATTAAAGGAAGAAAAGAGTAGCCTCTATGGCTCATTTTAAAGCGTCAATGGCATAACTGCTACCTCTTCAAAGCGCCCTTCTTTACACTCTCCCAGGGAGTTCCCATTCCCCTTAAAAACCATTATTTATGACATCCTCCCACCACAACCGAAGACGACCTGCTTTCCGTTTAGGGAAGCAGGTCGCACACCTTCTTAACTCCTGATTTAACGTAAAAGTAGCTTTCAACCTCATTTCCTACCTTAAGTGTTGCAATGATGTTCTCATACATAGCACTAACCACTTAAATGTATCTACCTGGTATACCATACACTATAAGACCTTTGCTAAAGCTCTTTTGTAAGCTGATTTTAAAACTTGCTCATAATTGCAGATAACACTTGCAAAAGCAAAGACGTTAAAAATGACTATTGCATCGATATTTTGACTGACGATCAAACGATCCGAACTAGACTAATTTGGAGTTTAAGAAAGTCATATCCCAGGGGTAGGAAGCATGAAATTAGATGATATAGAATTTATTTCCTCAGGCAGGCAGTAAGGGGTACATAGAAAGGGAGTAATGCTCATAATGAATAAGGAAGCTACCAAGTCTTGTTTAAGCTGGGAAAGTATTAATAAGGAATTAGTAATGTTCATTTTCTGACTAAAAAGTTCCAGCTATCAGTTATAGTAGTGTATTTCCCTGTTGAACCGACTGACGGATATACTAGTGACTCAGATAAATTTTACTTGCAGTTACAGGAACGAATAGACAGGTTCTCAGGTAGAAATATGGTATTTTTACTAGGAAGTTTCAACGCCCAGGTCGGTAGAAATAGGGATAGATGGTATTCTAGCCTAGGTAAATTTAGTGTGGGAAAAGAAAACAGTAATGGCTACATACTTCTGCAATTTTGTAGGTTGAACAATCTATATATAACTAATACGGTGTTTGCTCACAAAACGGCCCATAAGTTGACATGGTATTCACGTGATGGCAAGACAGCAGACCTTATTGATTACGTTATATTAAAACGAAGACTGGTATGATCAATACAAGATACTAGGGTATACAAGAGGGCTGTTATGAATGTTAAAAGTAAAGATCACCAACTAGTAGTGTTTAGAACTTATTTAAAGATGTAATTTTGGAAAGGTAACCACCACCCGGGGATTTATAATTTTAGTAAAATCAAAGATGATAATTTGAGAGAAATTTTCCAGGAATAGTTGAATACTAAATTTGAGAGTTTCAAATTTTACGTTCTCCCTTTCATATATGTAGGAGGAACTCCCTTAAGATATGTAGGGTACCTCCCTAGGAGGCACGGACCAAAAGGGACCTTGTCCCTGGGGGTCCATAATAGAAAAAGGGGCACCCTCGTTCTGGGCTATAAATACAGGCAGAGGAGGAAGAAGGCCCAACAAATGTACACTCAATATGACCCATAGGCATGTCCACATATCATGTGAGTTACAAACCTACTCCAAAATAGTGGGTTGAATTGTATAGTGACGCAGAACACCATCGTTGGATGATCCTCTATAGGAGGACAACTGAGGCAGGGCATAAGATCTAGATCTATGGACAATAGCCTCTGCAAAGGGCTGTCTCAACCCTTTTGGGGTACCTGCAAGACTGGAGACCTTGCAGTCAACTCTATTCCCACCTGAGGAGTGGCACCCCTCGAGTAGGATAATATTTGTAGGAATGAATACATAATGAATTGGAAGTAATAGGCTTGAGACAGTCTGTGCAGGATTTTCACTCTTGTTGATAGAACAGCATCGCCCAAGTGCTGAAAACCATATTGAGATCAAGATGAGCCCAGGATTGCACAAAGCCTCCATTCATACTGCAGGTCCCAGGGACTTATTGCTGTCCGGTTCTCAGCCGGCTTTAGCGCTTCGGTGTAGACTTGAAAAATATTTTGAACCCCGTCCTGCACTGGTATCCGGGATCAAGGAGACCAAAGCAATTTCAAAGACATAAAGAAGATGAAAATTGGAACTTGGGGAGTTATCACGTTCAAAAAATGGCTATCGTAGCGACAGTTTGACTGACAAATTAAGACAATTCGACAGTTTAGAAACTCATATCCTAGGGGTAGGGAACATGAAATTAGGTGATGCAGAATTTGTTTACTCAGGCCAGAAGGATGGGGTACATAGACAGGAAATAGGGCTGATGATGAATTAGGAAGCTGCTAAGTCTTTTTCAGGCTGGGAATGTAGTAATAACAGACTACTAAAACTCATTTCATGACTAAGAAGTTCAGGGTAAAGCTATAGTATTATATACCCCTGTAGAACCGACTGACCGAGATACTAATGACTCGACAGGATCGACAGGATCTCAGGTAGATATATAATGTTTCTACTAAGAGTTTTAACACCCAGGTTGGTAGAAATAGGGATGGATGGTATCCTACCCTAGGTAAATTTGGTGTAGGAATAGAATGCAGTATTGGCTACAGACTTTTGCAATTTTGTAGGTATAACAATCTAGTAGTCCTATACGGTGTTTGGTCATAAAATGGCCTATAAGAAAACGTGGTATCACATGATGTTATTAATTATGTTATAATAAACCAAAGATTGACAGAATCAATACAAGATACTAGGGTAAGCAGGAGTGCTGTTATTGATGTTAAAAGTAAAGATCACCATCTAGTAGTGTCTAGGCTTGATTTAAAGCTGAAAATTCGGAAGGGTAACTGCATCCCAGGAGATTATAATGTTGGTAGACTCTAGTATGAGAATTTGAGAGATGCTTTCCAAGAACATTTGTATACTAAACTTGAGAGTTTAAAATTTGACAATATGGAAGAAAGTTGAAATAATTTTTTTAAAACAATTTGTGAATATGCTGATGGTGTCTTAGGGAAGAAAGTTAAGATTTCATCTAGGAATATTAGTAAACAGCTTAGTTTTTATAAAAGAGGAGAATGGGTTTGTACAAGAATTATCTGAGTGATAGATCATATGAAAACAAAAGGAATTTAAGGAAAGTGGAGAAAGCATCAAAATATGAAACAAGGAGCTGTGAAGTAGAGGCCATGGATAAAATTGCTGAGGATCTGGAATATTCAGCTAGAGGGCATAATAGTAAAATATTGTACTGGCATGTTAATAAATTGGCAGGGAGTAGTCAATCCGGACAGGTCCTTGTTAAAGATAAGAACAGGGCCACAGTTAGTGATAAGGAAAGAGTTAAAGAGAGATGGTCGGAACATTTTAGAATGTGCTAAACTGAGATACAGTTGCAGGAAAAGATATAGAGGAAAATCGAAAAGTTTGTGAAAACTTGCATGTGAGGGAAGATTTGTTTTATGAGGAAGAATTAGCGGCAGTACTAAAAGGATTAAAAATAATAAGAATAAAAATAAGGATTAAAATAATAAGGCTCCAGGTGCTGATAGTGTGGTAGAGGAGTTTCTTAAATATGGTGGCTCTCAGGTTAGATATACGTTACTTAAGATTATGACTATGATTTTTGATTAAGGGGAAGAACCTAACGATTTTAGAAAAACCTTGATTATACCACTTTATTAGAAAAGTGATAAGAGTCAGTATCGTAATTGTCGAGTCATTAGTCTGGTCTCTGTAGGTACCAAATTACTTAGTAATCTGATACTTTCTAGACTGAGAGATGCTGTAGACAGAGTTTTAAGAGAAGAACAGTGTAGTTTTAGAAAAGACAGAGGATGTGTCGACCAAATTTTCACTCTTAGGTTAATAATTGAGAGGTGCCTTAATTGTCAAACATCTCTGGTTCTCAATTTTATAGATTATGAGCTAGCGTTCAATTCCGTTGATAGAAGAGCTTTAGCAAAGGTCTTGCCCTTCTATGGTATACCAGAAAAATACATTAAAGTGATTAGTTCAAGGAACGAGAATAACAATGCTGTGGTTAAGGTAGGAAATGAGGTTAGCAGTTAGCTTTGTATTAAATCAGGAGTTAATCAAGGTTGTGTTCTATCCCGCTTTATATGAATCATTTTGATGGACTTTGTCTTAAGGAGCACTTGAAAGGCAATGGGAGGCCACGGAATCAAATGGGGAGGAAAACACTCCTGAACTTAGATTATCCTGATGATTTAAGCATCCTAGATGAAACTCTGAGCAAAATGAATGATCATTTAGAGGTTTTGCGATTTCGGGTGAAAAGGTGACGTTGGATAACGAAAAGATTGATTAGATGAGCAGCTTCACTTACCGGTGTAGTATTATTAGTAAAGACGGTGGGAGCAGTGAAGACACTAAAAGTAGAACAGCCAAGGGCCAGGGTGTTTTTTTCGTACAGTTAAAAATAAAGTTTGGAAGAATAGGAAGATAAGTCTACAAACCAAGATTAGAATATTGCAAGGTACAGTGATGACAGTGGCCAAATATGGCTCTGAAGAATGGGCTCATTGTAAAGCGGATAAAGATTTACTAGATATTTTCCAGATTGCCTACGGATTGTTCTGGGTACCTGACTGACTGACCGTATTTCAAACAGTAGGCTGTACGAAAAATGTGGTTCACTCCCGCTTTCTAGGGCTATAAGGAAAGAAAGGCTGAGATGGCTAGGGTACGTTCTACGGATGAAGGATAGCTGATTGCCGGAGATTGTCCTTTTCGGCCAACCGTCTAGGAATAAACAGATAGGAGGTCGTCCTCATCTAAAGTGGAAGGATGTCATAAGGAAATATTTAAAGAAAACGGAAACTTCCTGGAAGGGTGGAAAGAGGGAGACTATAAATAAATTGGGATAGAGGAGGAGCAAGCATAGCTGTGTTGGCCTCAGGCGGCTTGGTGCTGCACTAAGTTGTTAGTAGTAGCAGTAATAGTAAGGATGTGTGTTTATTTGCTTGTTTGTTTTTTCCTCGTATTTAACCATTGATCCTTGAAGATCGGGAGAGGGCTCATTTGATCAGAAATCAAACGTTTTAGGCACAATAAACACACATCCTTACTATTACTGCTACTACTAACAACCTTTTTAAGTGATCAAAAATATTGGAGGGCAGCTAGCCCCCCTCCCTTGCCTCTTTTTCCCAAAGTCGTCCGATCAAATTTTGAGATAGCCATATTGTTCAGCATAGTCGAAGAATCTAATAACTAGGTTTGTGAATGATGGCTTGACCCCCAACAACCTCGGGAGGAAGGGCTGCTGGATATAAACTTTGCCCATTATGTACACATAGTATTGGCTATTGGGAATTGTACTGATGTTTCGCACGGGGGGGGGGGAGGTACGTGGAAGGATCTTTTCATGGACGAATGTACCGTGAGGGAAAGGGATTTTCCATAGAGAAGGACCCTGATTTTCCAGAATTATTTAAAAACGATCGGAAATTAAATACAAGAAACAATTTTTTTCAACTGAAAGTAAGGAGGAACATCAAAATTTAAAACGAATAGAAATTATCACGTTAATGAGGAGGGTTGCCCCTCCTCTAAACCTCACTGTGTACGCTAAGGTTTTTTTGTAACTTTAGAACTAAGAATTTAGAGCTAAGTTTTATTTTTTGAAAAGCGTATTATTCTAATTAAACTGCCCTTGTCTCTCAGGAGTTATTCTTAAACAATTGGAATAAAAAGTCAAACTTAAACGTAAAGAGCAGGGTATTGAGGAGGGGGTAACCCTCCCATATACGTAACAATTTCTGTTCGTTTTAAGTTTTAAGGCTGCTTCTTACTTTCAGTTGAAAAAATTTATATTTCTTAATTTAATTATTTTGAAGATGGCAGGTGCTTGAGAATTTATATTGGTGAGTTCGTTTTGCAGAGGGGAGAAAGGCAAATTGAAAAACGTGGGAAACTTGTGAATTGTTTTTAAAATATAGGAATTCAAAAAGGAATCGTTAAAACCTCTGTATTTTAAAGTGGAGACACATTCTTTATTTGGAGATCTGGTTCGGAATTTTCACAGCTTTATCTAAATGAATTAAAAAATGTTTCCAAAATAGAATTCGTCAAAGGAAAACTGAAAAAAAAAATAGAAAAATGATAAAAAAAAGAGTGATATAAAAATCTTAAAAAAGCAGAAACCGAAGCAACCAATTAGTAAAGCTTAAAATAAGCAACATTATTACGAATGATTTAATGAGCCCAAAACAAACAGAAATTAAAACGGACTATCAAGTTAAATTTGTAAATAGCATATATTGTCATGAACGAATAATTGAAACTTATAAAGAACAGAAGTCAAAAAGAAAATTAAATAATCAAGTCAAATTTGGAATGAACATAAACATATATCAATGGGCTACCGCTCCACCAAAACTTCTAAGGGGTTTAATGAAATCAGTCACCTGTATCCCCCGTATTTTGGAAAAAAATTTGTTTGGGATGTCTGTTCTCGCATAGAGTCATTTCTATGACTTCGTTTGGATAAATTCATCTCAACTTTTCAAATATTGTGTCACGTCTTTTGAACGATTCACGGAAAAGCTTCAGACAGATGCATGGGGGTAGTACCCCCCAGGAAATTATATAGAGCTCAAACCTCAAAAGTGACCAGTGGAAAAAATTTTCAATCTTTTTTTGTAATTAAAATATTTTTTCGATTTTTTTGCCGCAGAAATTAGAAAATTAAAAGGGATTTACTGTCAGATATTTCGGGAAAAATTATGCAGCAGCATACAATGTAAAACTATTATTGCAGAAGGAAGATAAAGGAATGTTGCTCGAAGTTCTTCACACCTAATGCTCTAAGTCCCTAATATGACGCATCAAATTCATGGGCATCAGTGCTGCAATAATAAAGAAGGGTGATTAGAGGGGTAAAAAATGGGCCCTGGGGCCTAGAGCCCAGTATTGGATGTCATTTGTCTAGCAGTACCAATTTACAAAAACGTAGGGGAACACAGGATTTATTTTAAATTTTTCAAAATAAAGACCAAATAAATCTATATTTCAAAATTACAGGCTGCATTTTTTTTTGTTTTTAATGAAAATATCAAAAAGGGTATTTTCCAAAATCCAGACGGTCAATTGCCCCACTACCTTCCCCCTCTCTGATTGGCGTCCCTTTCGGTCTTGCGCACGATAACAAGATGGAAAAACTCTTAATTAAAAGTACAAATGTACTTTATTTTTATTTCCTTTTTTCTATAACTTAATGTTTCTCTTTCATTTACCATTCTTTTTTGGCTTGTATCTATGTCCAAAGTTACAATACGGAATTTTCCTAATTACACCAGGACCTGGAGATAATTACTTGCATGGGAGGTGGAAAGTCAGTACCACCCGCCCGCGCCCGCTAGTTTGATCCCTAAACTCAGACAAAAGAGCATTTAAAAATAGAGTAAGGAAACTAAAACGATTAAAAATGCTTAGAAGCTGCAAAAAGCTACATTTTTATTAAATCTCTGTTTCAAATCCTTTTTTAATTCAGCTGTTTGCGGACAGGTCAACCCCACTCCCTCCTACCAAGGGATTACTGCTTAGCTAAGAAACATACGCATAATGGCGCTTGATGGTGTAGCAACTAAAGTCAAAATTAGCCAATATTGATGGAAATAATGAGATTTGAGTAGCTAAAAAAGGTAAGATTAGGTCTATGGAGATTATACATTATGATTAGATATAAATTCACTAACTTTAAAACTTATTTTGAAGCTAAAAGAACAGTTATTACTTGTGGTTATTCCTTGAGTTGCTGCTATTAAAGAAATCCCAAACTCCAAGTTTATGTGAAAAATCAGTCCATGATTTAGCCTATTGTTTTTACATACAGTTTCAACCACTTGCTCAGCTTATGTTTAAACTTATAATGCACTTCATTCACACAAAACTAAACTTTAGTAAGTTAAAAGATTGTAGGATATCTTGGTAATTTAAAACTTGCCAGGTCTTGGTCAAGATACACATAGCCCTAGACTGAGCCTTGGCCTAATTCTGTTTGTTTTGAGTTAGCCTATCCCCGGAGTTTACCTAGGCTGCATCCTTTTTGTTCTAGGCCTACCTATCTTTACTTAGAAAAAGACATGTTTTAAGTTTGGGTTGGTCCTTGGCCTATAGGCAGTTCTGCTTCTCATGGGACTGTAAGCTAAGCCTTGATATTGATCTTTTGACTTCTAATATTTCTGCTTCTTGTGGTTTTTTTCCCTTTTTTTGTATCTAGCCTAGGACCCGTACTCATTAATTCTTCCAGGCCTAATAAATTTAAAAGAATGCAGACAATTAGTTAGAAAATTCCTTCTTGGATCCTAATTTGGGCCTTTAGGGTAAGACCCCAACTGCTCAGACAATGCCTAATCTTGGACAAATAGCTGGGCTAGTTTTTTCAAGCCATAACTTTCCTAAACATGGATTACAGGTTCTCAATCTTGGACATGCATTAGCCTAAATTCTTTTTGTAGTTGCTATAGTAAAAGTCTATAATTAGGCCTCTTTAGAAGGAGATATGCTAGAACAAAAAGAGACAAATTCTTCGATTGCTAATTTATGCCCATTTTTTTGGTTTGGTTTATATTTTTGATAGTTTGTCCCCAGCCCTCCTCCAATGATCTCATATAGGCTTAGGCTATGTAAAGAATCTAGTCTAACTACAAAAGTAATGGAATTGTTGCTTTATAATATACACCAAGTATCAAAGAATCATATTTCCTTGTTTCTTCACAATTTGTTTTTTAATCAGGCTTCATCATTTATTATGCTACTTGTTTATATTTATTTATTAATACCAAATAAGGTAAGCTTTCAAGCTTGTCACACTAAACATAAGAAAAAGAAGTCATGACTACTTCTTTTTCTACATAACCTAAGGCTAATGAGACCATTAGATGAGGGAGGGGGGCTGGGCATGAGCTGCTAAAACTGCAAACCAAATAATGTAAATAAACCTAAATTTTATTTTAAAATGTATCTTTTATAACCATGGACAGAAGATCTCTAATCTTGGATAGGATATAGATGGTTTAGATTGGCTGATAGTTTTCATTTATTTTTCTATACTCAATGGATCTGACAGAGATATTTTTCAACATTGGCAATGGTACTTCAAAGACCCATGTTAATATTGGTCAAGTAAGGCATTAATATAGTTCTTAGTGTGTGCCTCTCTCAATCTTTCCAACAGTATTATGTGCAACTTTCTCATGTAGATAAGAATCCCAAGGTATTTGTTATCCCCCAGGGATTGCTAACATTATGAAAAAGAAATGTATAGCCATAAGTAAACATGTAAAACCATGTTAATTTTAATATAAAACTCTAGATTGTTTTTTTCTTTTCTTTTTTTTTGATTGTTGGGCTATTTGAATGAAACTCAGGAATGGATCCATATCCTAGATTATACCTTTGTAATGTCTGAAAGCACTAACCTCTGGTAATTCCTCCTCCAAATTATATTAACTTTTAGACAAGTGTTGTGTTATAAAAAGGAAACTTCCAGAAATAGATTTAAACACAACTGAAGGTCATATTGAGCTTTAAACCTTTTCTAAATGCTTTTTATCAGGTTTTAAAGAAATCAGAAAAAGGTAAGAATCCTGGGTACTTGTGTATTATTCAGAACACACTCAATAAGTGAAGTTAGGTTCTTTTGTGAAACAAACTAAGATGCAGGTTCATGTTAATTAAATATTTTATATATAGAGGTTGTTAGGTTAGGTTAAGTTAGGTATTAATTACTCCACCCTAGATAATTCCCCATCAAGAGGGATTATATATCAATTTCTACCTCCTACACTATGTCCCTTAGAACTAATCCTGTATTTATATGAAGGATCAATGATAATTAGATATGATATCATTAGAATGATAAATGGATATTTGGATGTTTTAGCATTAAAATGCACCCTTTGAGGCATCTGTCCCATCCCTAACTATAAAACAATCAGAGAACCAAACTGTAGAGGTCAAAATCATGGAGAAACAGATAAATATCACTATGAGCAAAGTTGGGACTACATGGACCTTGGTCAAAATCATCCCAATGAAAATCTGCTATCACATTTGTGGTATGGGATTGTGCATTATTGTGAATGAAAGCCATGCCTTTCGTGATCATTCCTCAGTGCTTCTTATGTATTGTGTAGCGTAGTGGCAATTGCATGGCAAGCATCTGGTAATGAAGTTCTTTATTGAAAATTCTTCATTGTGGACAAAAATCAAGCAGTAAACTGCCTTGTTTATAAAAGCACTGTGCACATGACTTAGATGTGCTTGGGTTTGACTTCTGCTAGTGATGAGGTTTGCCTCTTTTCCATTGATCACCGTCTGGTTTCAGAAGTATTGTAAGCAACCCAAGTTTCATCTCCCATGACTACCTGTGATAAAAATGAATGACACCCCTCATCGTCGGTTCAACAGCATGCCAGGGTGCAAGAAAAGGCAAGAAACTTAATATTAAGGAGCCTGAGTCACTGAAATTATAAATAAACTAGGATGAAGAGTTGTTTATAGGTGACATCAATATTGCTCAACTGGGTAGCTTCCCTTGCACAGGTTGCATTACTACCAAGAATGGCGGATGTAGTCAAGATATAAAAAGTAGAATTGTCAAGCCACAGGGGTTTTTTTGCACCTCGAAAAATTTTGTAAGAATTTGGAAGACCAGTCTTAAAACAAAAGTATGAAAAAAAACGGTTCAATCCTACTTTCCCGGGCTATTATAAAAGAGAGGTTGAAAGATGATTATCTCGTATTTTCCATAAATTGGCTGATAGGTTACAAAAGAGTGTGCTTGTTTGCACTGCAGTAGGGACCAAATAAAGAGTAAGATGTCCCCAAATGTGGTGTCAAGAAGTTCTAAATAAGGACTGGAAGATACAGGACTTCATGGGTTGGAGTGAAGAATGAAGCTATGAATAGATTGGGTTGGAGGAAGGGCATGCAGTACTATGTTGGCTGACCTCTGTTAGCTTGGTGCTACAATGAGTTGTCAGTATTAGCAAATGCATTACCATTCCATGTGTGCAAATTTCAACATGTGTCTTAGTTTCAAGTAAGACAATCATCCCTGATTTATTTATTTCAGGTTCGCCTTTACATAGCTCATATAAAAATGGCTTCAAGGTCATCTGGAGACAATGTTATGGTCTCAAACCTGCCCCTATTGTTTGCAAATGGCCAGCCTACTTCACTTAATGCCATGTCTCTAGTAAGTCTCTCTCCCTCTCTCTCTCTATCCCTCTCTCTCTCTCTCTATCCCTCTCCCCCCCTCCCTCCCCCTCCCCCTCTCTTCTCTCTCTCTCTCTCTCTCTCTCTCTCTCTCTCTCTCTCTCTCTCTCTCTATCTCTCTATCTCTCTCTCTCTTCCTTCTTTTTTGTCCTTTTGTCCCCTCCTTTCCTGTGTTTAAGTTTTAAGCGAAAGTTTGAGCATTGTCCAGATTGTTCAAAAAAAAAACAAAAAAAAAAAAAACAGTCTGGTGCATGAGAGAAAGGTTTATTAAACTTAAAGATATCAAAGGAATATAAAAGATAGTAGGGGCTATGTTTTGAAATGAAATGTAAGTAAGAAAGAAGTATGTATAAAAGAAAGAAGAGAAGAATATTTCTCTTCATCATGTTACTTGAAATTTGAGGGTTAAAATATTTTTAATTCTTGAACATTTTTAAGGAATAGTCCAAAGGCCCTTTCTTGTATTTTCAAATTTTATATGTAGTCTTTTGCTAAACCAGGGTGCAATACTAGACAAGTAAGATAAAGCAAGGTTATGTATTAGGAAATGAATTTTTTTTTACCAATATGAAACACCAATTTAGTTGTGCAAAAGAATTCAGTTTGAAAGTTATTGATTTAACAATTTACAAATATGTCTTTTTCAAATAAGATCACAACCGTACCTAAGAGCTGAACTTTGTGTCTCTTTAAGCAATTTTAATCTGCTTAAGACCTTTGCAGAAATTTTCAAAACAGGATTTTCTTAGATGTTAAAGATATATATAGCTGCACGAGTCTTGTTCTAACCGAAAACATTGTTGGTTCTTTTCTCATTTAAGCATCATTCCTTTAAATATGTTGTATTTCTTTACTACTTCATTCACACTGTTTTTCCAATTCTTGGCTAATCTGTCTTTTAAAAGTCTTATTTGCAAAGCAACATTTAAAAAATAACACCAAATTGTGACTAGAAGTTTTTTTTTTTTTTCAATGAACTAATCATTGACAAAGATAGCAACCTTTTATTTTCTATCAGTGTTCAAGTCCGCCGTTTCTTTTCTTTATCTGTTTGTGACATAGATTTTTTCTAATGCTTAGAAATAAGATTTTGCATCCTACACATTAAAATATTTTGTTAAAAAAAAACTGATCCAAAAAACATGCACATTAGATGGTATCGATGTGATCCTACCAGTCATAGGAATAGGTAATAAGGACATCCGTGTATGACCATACCGTACAACCGTATCACCATCCTTCAAGATTGGTTTAAAGGGCCTCTATCCCCCAAGAGAGTTTAAAAAATCATGGCCTGAAACAGCTATTTTTTTTTATCCCTCCCCTATCTGAAAAAAATTAACATATAGCGTTTGTACCTGTGACAGTGACCCTTGGGTTCCATAAAATATGTAATAGGAGCTGACATAACCGAAGAGTTTAAAATTAATTTTTTTAAAAGGAATTTTAACTACTGATTTTTAGAAAATTCTTAACTACTTAACTACATGTTGAACAAGGCTTGTTCCTAGTGCTGGTGGCAACCAGGGAAAAATCAAATGACTAACACAGTCGCCTTAAAATCTTGGCCGTGATATTCCTTCTCTCTCTCGTTTTTTGAACACCTCTGCTGATACACCTGACAACAGAAAACAGCTGTAGCCAATGCTTTTAATGCAAATCCACTTTTGAGTCTGAATATATATATTTTTTTTCTTTTTTGGAACTTTCAATTGTGTGTTGTTTTGTTTTTTTATAATAGTCCCCATTTTCTTTACATAGGTGGACCTTCAGTATTTTATCCCGTTCTTAATGAAGTGTGCCACAGGGCAAGATCCAAAGTACTGGGAAACCTTACAAAAGCCATATTGGTGGCCAACTGATGTTCCCTTCTCTCAAGAAATTATTTACCCAAGTTTGGCTATTAGTGATATAAATCAGGTAAGTCTTTCTTCGGATTTTATTCTGTAGTTTTCGTACCAAATGGAAAGTTGAGTTGTTTTAAAGCCATCTTGCTGTGTGAAGTCGGAACAATTAAATTGTGCCAAATATGATACCCTTCAAGGTCAGGTGCAGTAGTCACTCAAGGAATATCCTTTTGAGCAGTTATTGCCTCCTTAACTGGTAAAAGAAGCAACCACATAGATGTTTATAATGATGTTGGAAATTAGTATTTTTCTTTGATAAAATGTACTCTACACTATAATGTGTTGGGGTAAGCGTGGCAGATCAATAATAGTAATTTGTTGTTTTCGTAAATGCCAAACAACACTTAAATCAAGTAGGCCTATAAAGAAATCCAATTTCAAGTCTTTAATAATTAGTAATAATAATAATTCATTTTTAACTCACAACGTATACAGGGATGACACTTGTGTAGTATAACCAAGAAAAAAGAATATACACTGCATACATAAAGACTTAAAAAGGTTAAAGAGCATAATAAGCAAAGGAAACGAAAAACATTGAGACAAAGAAGTACAAGAATATGAAAGTATAAACGAAAGAAGGTGGATAAGGCGGTTAAACGGACCATGACTTAAAGGAGCATTATTGAATAATATAGAACATAATATTTGAATAATATCTGTTAGTGAATATACCGAAATTAATCATCAGTTATTATGGAGGAGAGCCAGTAGATCTGTGCTGTTAGGAGAGGTACCTGAAGCCTCAAAAGCATATTTCAAGTTTTCTAACTTTCAGTGATCCTTCAGACAAACATAAAAGGAGGGATAAGAGATGGGGCATAGTTTGATCTGTATTTCTCCTTCATTTGGACTACGCTTGTAATTTGGATGCTGGAGTACGATAGCTCCATCCTTATTCCATAAATATTTTAAGCGTAAATAAAAGATTACATTCATGTGCATTCCTGCACAAAACGGGTAGAGGCACAGAGAGTTCATGAGTATCATCAGGAAATTTCCCCTGAGGGAGAGGGTAAGCAAGAACTACTAGGAGCTTTAAATTTACCAATATGTTGAATCGGAAAATTTCTCATTCTCCGATTTTTATATATGTTCATGTATTCTTCTTCCCAGGAAGAGGGAGGGCATCGCCCCCTATTCTTCTGTCCTTGCCGTGGGGCATCCCTATGAATTTTTGTTTTATAAATTCTCTCGAAAACCGTGAAAATGATGGCCCCAAAATTCATTTTTATTATTTCGCCCCTCCCTCTTGAGAAATATTGAAGCGTAAAATTTTTTTGTAATGGTTATCGTTTTTGACACAATGTTACGCTAACATTAACATTAGATTTAAAAAGTAGGGATAGAAAAGAGTGCGAGTGCTTAGAAAATCTATTATCTAGTGACATAATATTATGTTTGTCTTTAATTATGAAAAACTAAACTTTCTTTTAAATCAGGTTTGGACAAGTCGATTTCGAGTACTTGTGAATAACTGTTATATCCACTATGGCTGCAAATATCTTCTTGATTTCTCAGCGTACCTGCGTGACTGTGATAGGAAAGGCGTTACCTATCAGAGGAATAATGATGGAACAATCTCCATGTTTGATAGGACTGAAGGAAAACTTTTAGTCAAATTTAGAGATGTAAATAGGGTAGGTAATAATGGTTGTCCTTTTTATTTCTTTATGTTTGTTTGTAGTTGTTTGGTTTTTATTTTTGTGGCGGGGGGTCAAATAACTCCGGGAAGTAGACACTACCTGCACTTTTATATGAAGTTTTTGTAAAAGCCCTTGAATATTGGTTTGTTATACCTTACTTGGTACCTAACCTGACAATACATGCACTTTTCTATGACGGTTTTGTAAAAGCCCTTGAATACAGGTTTGTTATGGTTTACTTGATACCTAACCTCCCTTAGGCAGAATGTACTTGATTTTTGTAATGGGTAATCTGCCGTGATCTTTTTTTGTTTAATTCTATCTGTTTAAGATGATGCTCTTGGCCACAAAGAAAATACGTGTGGAGATAGCTTAAAATACTGTTGTTCTGTATCGATAGTGTTATAAGGTCTATGGCGAGAACCAAGCATTAAACAGACGAGTAAAACTAATCAAATGTCTTTGGTAATCTCTTTTTTGAGTTCTGATCACTGTCATAACAATTGAAAAATCCCATAAAGGGTCTCCAAATCGAATTCAGTTTTGATTGATTATAAAACTTGGTCGCTTTGTTTCTTTAAAACCAAACATTTAATTTTCCTTTATTTTGTTGAGTAGAGCTTTAGGGGAGTTTTTTTGTTCATATTTTAATACGTTTAAACTTTATTGGTAAGTATCAAATCCTATTGTAAGATTTGATCAGAAGGGAGCAACAAGGTTCAAGGCAGTGGCTAATAAAGACAAACTGGGTAAAATCAAATAAATAATACATAAAGGAGTTCTTCTCTCTTTTCTCTCTTTCTTTCTTTCTTTCTATGGGTATTTTCATTATGGTACTATATTTTAAGTGACCATTATCAGAGCATAGTTTGCAGCTTTTTGAAATAGAGCGGGTAAATGTTATGAAATAGAAAAAAAATTGTAAATTTGTCATACAAGAAAGGTAAAAGGTAAAGAATACGGCATTAGACTTTACAGTCCCTACCAGCGGTGCTGATCTCCGTTTCTTGGCCCTTCAGCCAGGAAGTGCAATGGGGGGCTGGGGGCCAACCATCCTGTGATTTCGCACACCCTTCTTGTTTACCTTCCCCAGATTTCTACAGGTACCCATTTAGAGCTGGGTCGACTCTGGCTAAACTTACAGAGTCACGCCACTGACCCCCATCCCAAATTTCAAACAGACAAGGATCCTGAATCCAGCGCACCAATCCACTCGGCCAGGACGGCTGTCATACAAGAGAAAAGGAACAAATCTGGTTTTTTATTCCCTTTCTTGGAGAAGTTGTACGACACCCTCTTCGTGACTTTGTTCAACAATCAAAATCTTATCTGTCATCTGCATCTGTGACACAGAGTTTTTTGTTGTTCTTTTTTTCAGTATAGATGATTCCTGTAAATAATTCCATAGACAGATGAGAGCTACGCTCACGTACACAATTAGAGCTATACTTTTTATTTGTTCTCTTGTTTTGGATACAAAGCTTTTTTGTCTTTTTCCTTTAGTGTGTGTTTTTATGAGACAAAGTTACAAATTTTGTCTCAGATGAAATTTTTATCGTACTGGATACAAGTAGTGAAGAAGCTTATTAGAAAGAAAAAGAAAGATGAAGAAGAACTGTTGATTGGTTTTACTCTAATCTCCTTTCTAAGTCTTCCAGTAGTAATATGTAAAGTTTTTTCAAAGATTCCACCAAAATTATTCTTATCTTTTTAAATTACTCCTTTTTTGAATTGCCCTATTACCACTTATGTATGCATGTTTTTTTTCAGGATTATGATCTCGCTTATCGGCAGACACCTACTATGCGTATTGGAACCTTGCCAGGAATGCCAACACAACTTTTAACGCCTTCACCCTTTATAAGCCCCCCTCTGCAGCGTAGAATTGTAACTGCATCCATACCTCCGCCTGGAAGTGTGCCCGAAATCCGACCTGTGCCACACTTGCAACCATCTCCTCAGTCAAGGCTGGTACAACCAAAACCCCCAGCTCCAATGCAGGGTCATAAAGGAAATGTTCCGATACGTCCAGTGCCTGGCACCTCTTCCAGCTCTCTAAATGCGTATGAACATATTCAGATATTGTCTAACCGTCCTGATTTGGCAATCAAACCAGTTACTTCAAAACGGACAATTCTACCGGCAACAACGTCTAGTACTTCTAATGCGCAATGGAATACTGAACAGAAAAAAGTTCCTTCATATCAAGTGGTAAGCTTTTAAAATAAATTTTGAACTTGGTGTGTTGTAATTGAACAGAGAGACATCTGAATAAACTTATATTTTCTAAATCATATGATATATTCTCTCTAGTCAACTAATTAAACGATGGTCGGCCTCTTAATTGTAAATATAAACGTTTTTGTACTTTATGAACGATAGATTGCGTAGTGAATCTAGAAACTTACCCAGTTTATTTTTGAGAGCACCAATTTTTGAAAAGCAAAGATGCAGCCAAATTGCAAACGAACCATATTGGTTAATTTTTATAGAATCCAATTGCCTTTACCTGTTTCTATGTTGTTCAGTTTGGAATAATGAAGCTTTTCAAGTGCTGAAAAAAAAACAAAAAAAAACAAGTTTTTTCAACTGAAAGTAAGGAGCGACATTGAAGCTTACGGCGAACAGATATTATTACGTATATAAGGGGGTTCGCCCTCTCGTCAAAACCTTCACCATTTATGCTAAGATTGAATTTTGTTCCAGTTCTATAAGAATGGCCCCTGAATCACATAGGCCGCTTAATTAGAATAAATAGGTCTTCTAAAAGTACTGAAAAAAACTTAAGTGCAAAGAGCGAGGTATTGACGAGGGGGCGAACCCCCTCATATACGTAATAATTTCTGTTCGTTTTAAGCTTCAATGTCGCTTACTTTTAGTTGAAAAAAAAATTCGTTTTCTAATTAATGCTGGGAAATCTGGCGCCCCCTTCATAGGAAATTCCCTTTTCCATGACAGCTTCCTCCATGGGAAGGTCCTCCCACGCAACCCCTTCCCCTTCTCACTAGAAAAATTCCTCCTGAAAAGTCTGTATACTTCCCAATGACCAATAGGATTACTATGTGTAAACAATGGGCAAAGTTCATAACTTCTACATAACTAAATCCATCCTGAAAAGTCTCTACACTTCCCAATGACCGTTAGGACTACTGTATGTAAACAGTGGGCAAAGTTCATAACTTGCAGCCCTTCCCCCGGGGACTGTTGGGGATTAAGTCATTCTCAAAGACATACTTACATACTACATATTATATTTTTCGACTATGCTGGCAAAAATGGCTATCTCAAAATTTGATCGAGTGTTTGGGGAAAAATGAGCATGGGAGAAGGCCTAGTTGCCCTCCATGTTTTGATCCCCTAAAAATGGCACTAGAAATTTTTATTTCCATTCGAATGAGCCTTCTTGCAGTATTCTAGTGTCACTGGGTCGATACGATCACCCTTGAAAAAAAATGGACACGCATCCATAATCTTTCTTCTGGCAAAAAAAAAATACAAAATTATAAATTTTTGCAGATAGGGGCTTGAAACCTCTATTAAAGGATTGTTTGATCCGCTGAACCTGATGGTGTGATTTTCATTAAGATTCTAAGACTTTTTTTTGGGGGGGGGGGTTGTTTCTCCCTTTTTTCAAAAATAAGGTAAATTTTCTCTGACCCGTAACTTTTAATGGGTTACTAAACTTGATGCAACTTCTATATTTGACTTCAGCATAAAAATCCAATTCTTGTGATATATCTATTGTAGTCATTTTTTTTTTTTTGAGTTTTGGTTTCTATTGAGCCGGGTCGCTCCTTACAGTTCACTACCACGAACTGTTTGATTAATTGTATATCATTTTAAACAGTTTGTGAAAAAAAAAGGTTTAGCCTGTGGCCAGACACTTGTAGCGAATTGAGTGTATAAGAGCGATTGTTTTGATTTGATTTTAATGCGATTTTCAAATAATTGAAAGAGATTTGTCCTACTCGTCATGTCCATAATTTGCCATCACATGATGGGTAGGTCAAATTTCATTTCACTTTTGAATATGGTATGAAAGTCTGATAAAAAAAATTACTCTTGAATTCAATTCAATTGGAGCCAAATGAAAAGCTTGTCATTTTTTTTCTTAGCCAGTCGAAGGAATGTTTAAAGCCGTGAAACACTCAAATTCCATTCTCACCTTTCCTTTATGTGTTGATGAAAATATAGGGAGCAAGCAATGTAGAGTCTTCGGTTGGTTTTTATTACTTTGGGTTTTTATCCCGAGCCGAAGGTGCTGAAGGTGAACATTGATGAATTTCGGGTAATCATTTTAATATTTTTCGTTTTTTTTTTTGCGTCACTGGAGCTCAATTTCCCAGGCATTGGAAATGGTTCTGGTTCACTAAGCCGTCAAAATATTTTACCTTTTCCCCCTCTTTATTTGATCGTTTTTAAAGTACTTGGTAAAACTTAGTTCATAATTGTCAACGTTCTCGGTTTTTCACTTATTTTTCTTTTATTTATATCTTGGTTAAGATCCACATTACAATAATCTTTAATATGTTTTATATATTCTATGGTTAATCACACTTTTTGAGCGCTCTTTCCAAGTATTTTATAGTTTGAAAAAAATAGCGTGAATAGCAAAACGACGAAAATCAAAATGAACAAAAGAAAATGAAAGCGCCAAAAAAGAACGTCAGAGCAGGTGTTTCTAGTTTAGTTTTCTACTATTTTTCAGTGCTGTCGCTACATCTTTAATCTCTATTTGAACTTGATTGGTTTAATCTGTTTCTGTTATTTTTCCATTATTATCTTTTTTCTTTGCCCTTTGTTTTATAGAAGAAAGTACTGCTGTTTCTTATTTAAGTCCCTTTCTTTTTCTGAATCGTCGAGTTGTGTTTAAGGTAGGATGCTCTATAAGGTGCTCATTTCTTTCAGCTTTTTTCACCAATTATTTTTCTAACGATATAAAAAAAAACTCCTAATACATTTATCTACATGTGGAGATTCTAAAAAAATGCGTGGCGAGGGGAGGCAAAACGTACTTTTCACTGTCTAGGGGAGGTTAAATTTGTCATTTCTTTCAATTTGTCCCAAAACAAAATCATATAAAAATGTATTTTTCAAAATCTACCTAATTTTACATCATTGACGTCCCATAAGTAACCACAGCGACACCTGCTTTCTAATATTAATTGTAAAACATATACTTTATTATTACACAAAGTATCTGTTAAATTGTATAATTATTGTCAAGATTTGACGACGGGAGCCAAAGCATTTTGTATCCTATCCTCAGAAAAGAGATACCCTACAGTTTTTTTTTTCCTTTTTATGTAAATGCATTCTAAGACCACACTGGCTATACATGACGTTTGAAACCTAGAAAGGAAAGGATATGGCTGTCGTCCGAAATGCTACATCATTCTCGGAGTTTTTTTGTTTTTTTAGGCTACTACCCAGCATCCCTCACTGTTGTGGAACCCTGTTTCGGAAGCTCGTGTTCATGCGTACTTTCTTTTCCTCTAGTATTCCTCCATTCGTTTCATTTGTTAATATCACGTTCCAAAGCTAACTGGACGCGATTTTTGTGGCACTCATAATTAACAGTGAAGTCTATAACCATGTTTATTTCAGGCACCTTCACAACGATCTCAACCCCAAAAAAACATTGTTGAAGTATCTACGCAAAATCCAGCCAGCTCAATAAGTCGAGAAGTTACAATGGCATTGCAAAAGAAGCTACACAATACAACTATTAGACCAGCCAATACTCAGCCAGCGAAATCAGATCCTAAACAACAAGTCCCGCAAAATGTGGCAAATTTGTTAAAGTCGCTGCAAGTAAGCTATTCTAGATCGTTTTTCTTAATATATTTTTTTTTTTACAAAATTCTCATTTGCAATTTGAATTTTATGGAAATCTTCAAAAAAGGGAAGAAAATAACGAAATTATTAATTGTAAAGTTAATATAAATAGACGGATACTACTAATAAACTGTCAAACGAAAGTTTATATTCAGCAGAACTTCTACAAAGAGAGCCATCTATTAAAAAAAATTGTTTTTGTTAAACTATTAAGCACACTCAATTTTTGTTAATTTCTTTGCAATATAAAATTTTGCGTTCTAGCTTAGCAGCTCAAAAAAGTTGGTTTAAATGAGAATTGGTGGCGTAGGTTACTCTTAAGTGATATTCCATGATACATGTATATATAGTAGTGATATGTAGGAATATTTTATGAGAATTTGTGGCTGAAATAAGAATTTATGGAATCGGCTATTGTTATTCAGGTTTTACGTGGTGATTATGCAGTTCATTCATAAGTATTGAATGCAGTGATACCCAATGGCTATATCACCAAATTATTTACTAAATTGATTAAATGTGCCTTCCTCTCTTAACGTGGAATTTTTTCCCTTTTGTCTTGCCATCTAATTTGTATGTCTTGTATTTAGTTTGTTCTTTCCTTTTTCAGACACTTTTTATTTCTCTTAAATCTATTTTGATCTTTTTTCTGAGCCTGTTTCTTTTGTCTGGGTTAATCCTGTCCAAAATGTCATTGTGGTGACAGCTGTAACTATGTGATATATTTGGATTTTTTTATTATTGGTAGGTTCTTTCAGCTTTTTGATGTTTCAACTTTCTTCTTTTTTTTCAGCTTGTTTCTAGTGTTTCACTCCTTTCTTGCTTGCAATGAAGAAGTCTCTGTTCATGCCACAAATTTGATGCATATTTTTGTTCTCTAATTTTCTTTGGCCTAAACATTTTTTTTTTTTTTTTTGAGTTGCCATGCTTGTTACTTAGCTCTCAGGCAATTCATTCCCTCAAAATAACAATAGCTAAAATACAAACTGAACATCATGAGACATGATTTATTAAAAAAAAAAAAAAAAAAAAAACACTTAAAAACATTTTTGCTACCTGCCAAAAAAACGTAGACTTGGAAGAAAGAAGCCAACACCACTAGTATCGTGACATGAATCCATTTCCGAATACAACAGAAAAAGATGCGTTGGAAAAAAAAATACTTGTTTGTGATGGTTGGAAAAGGAAAACCTGTTTTGCTAGTTTGCTATGGCGTTGGAAAAAAAAAACACACCTGTCGGTACACAAAAATCAACTTGACTCTGCCCCATGTATAGTGAGAATGAATAGTAGACCCCACGCATAATAAATCAGTGAATCAACAAAACTAGAAAAGCTTCTGCAATCCAAAAATAAACTATAGCGTGCAAAATTTGTCAAACCCCGTAACTGACAAAATATTTAAATTTAGATGCATTTTCCTAGCAGACTTGCTATGAGAAATGTTTACTGAATTATTTTGCAAAATGTGGTTGAGAGCGAAACGCATAGATAGTAAAATCTATTTAAGGGAATAAGAGAAACATAAAGACGACAGAGAATATATTTGAAGGGGAAATGGTGGAATTTCTTCATTACATTTCGATTTTTCTTAGCCAGAATTTTACTAATTCAAGTTAATGTTGCTTTGTAGACAAAGTTTCATCAATTACAATCAAAAGATACTTCATAAACTTGCAACTCCATTTGATTCCTTAATCCGTGGGTAATAACCTGGTAATCATGATAAAGTGATAATAAGAGAATAAAAAACTCTAATCCGCGATTTATTCACCCCTCCTCAGATTACAGTACTATCAACCGATTTGTTTATAGACTTCCAACGGCTCTTTCTCTCTTAGCTCTATTAATGATTGTTATATCACCGACAAAGAGTTAGATTGTTTCATTAGTCGTTTTTCCATCAGTTCGTTAAACAAAATAGGGCCAATAACTGTACCCTTCGAAATGTCTATTTTTACCCAGTTCTTTATTGAAAAGGAGCCATTGGAAGGACCGACTGGTAGCGATTATTTAAGAAATCTACCGTTTTTCTCTTCAAAACATGCCTCTTTGTTCTCAAAATCGTCTGATCAGATCTTACGACTTCCGTCTTATGTCTTGCTTTCTCTTTGCCGACTTAATTTTACGCGTGGAGATGAATTAAAATCAAGTTGCTATCAGTCCATGGCTAATGTAAGAAAAGGCCAAGACAGTTGATTCTCTGAGTGAGAGGCGCAGCTGGCCTAAGCCTTTTCCGGTATGTATAAAAATGATGTATAGCTCATGACGGGCAATGTACTTCTATGCAAAATGGGAAGTTGTTCGCGGTAAAGTTTCACCGGGATTAAATTGTCTAGAGAATAAATCTGTGGGGAAGAGGGATTTTTCCGTGGAGGTGTAGCTAAATTTCCTGGCAATATTTAAAAAAAAACGATCAGAAATTATTTTTTTAATTAAAACAAGCTTTTTCAACTGAAAGTAAGAAGCAGCATCAAAACTTCAAACGAACAGAAATTATTATCTATATAAGGGGGGGGGGGGTACTTTTCCTCAACACCTTGCTCTTTGCGCTAAAGTTTGAATTCTGTCCCAATTCTTGAGAACGATTCCTGAAACAACTATGTTCGTTTAATTAGAACAATAAGAAGTTTTTTTTTTTTTTTTCAGGTACTAAAAAACTTTAGCATAAAGAGTGAGGTGCTGGAAGAGTAACCCCTCTCATATTCTTAATAATTTATGTTCGTTTAGTGTTAATGTTGCTCCTTACTTTCAGTTGAAATAACTTGTTTTGTTTTTTTATTTAATCTTAAAAGAAGTGAGCTTTAGATATATCAATCAGTTTCTCTTTTTTAGCTGGGAAATTCTGTCTCCATCCAACTGCCAAATAATAAACCAAAACCTGCCCCTGTGGCTGATGCACCGATAAAACCGTCCTTGACAGTTATACCTGGACCATCAGTTGCGCCTATTGGATCTTCATCTCCTCAAGTATGTCTTTTGTATTTTTAGTCTAGTTGTAATGAGTCTAGCTAACGTTGAATTTTTTTTATAGAAGATCCACAAAACCCCTTACAAAACTAGCAACGCGAAAGAGATAAAGTCTTTTTGGAGGCTACTCCAAAAGATTTTTCCATAAGATTTTTCCAAAAATATCAAAAATATTTTTACTGAAACTGCTCATTCCTGTATTTTCCTTCTTTTTTCTTCTTAGTTTTAGAACAAGGACCGAAGCTTTCTGAAGTCAACGAGACCGGATGGCCCCATCCTCCCAGAAACGCTGAGATATAGGGGCTTTAAAATCTACAATTTTGCTTTCATATCTCACGCTGACGGTTGAATGGATGTGCACCTATCCGTGCAGCCAAAATCCTGGGGTTACCTCCCTAAATATTTATATAGGGTTGAGCAGATTCTTGTATATAATTTTTTTTTTTGCTTGGAATTCCAGGTCATATTATTTTCACAACATTTTTGTAAGTAAGGAGGTCTCCTACTACCGCTGCTCTTTTTGCATATATGCTGAATAAAGAAGTAGGCCTGGGCTTTTTAGGACAAAACGATCTTTGTAGAGTCCTCAATTTTAAAATCTTGTTAGGGTCATATGTTTTGAGCTTGTCCATGCTTCTTGCAAGACATCTCATTCACAAGTGTTTAATAATAATAGAGATAGCATTTTAACCAAAAGCCAGTCCGGGTCTTTGGTTTTCATTTAAAGGTTGGGAACTTATATCTATCCCTAAAGTGGATTTGTAAAAGAACATTCAAAATAATGTCCCTTTTGACGAGTAGAATTTAAAAATATAAAATAAAAACAAAAAATGAATCGTAACGATGATTGTTCTTAAACACTTAGCAACGCACCAAAATCATCTACACAGACTTGTCGTTGTACCAAAATCCTCTTTCTCTCTCTTTCTCTCTTACCGGTCTAGACTTCAGGCTTCGGGTCTTACTGTAGTATGAAAAGATGGATTGGTCCTGCTTTACACCTGGTTTCTATGATAATACTACTACTAACAACTCCTCGCAGCATCAAGCACCTGAGGCCAACACAGCTACGCACGCTCCTCCTCCATCGCAGTCTATTCAAAGCCTCTTTTTACACCACAAAGTGGGGTTGAACCACATTTTTCGTTCGGGCTACTGTTTTTACGATAGGTTTTGCTTAACCACAGTGATGCCTAGACTCTGGTTGAATCCCAGACTGCTGATTCCAAACCACTACCTGAGTTCTTGTTAAGCTCAGATCCTCATAAAAAATATGTTAGAAAAACGCTAACGTAAACTGCATGATCGCCAGTTTTCTCTTTTGGCCCCAGCTCAAAGATATTTTTGTTTTTTGTGTAGCTTGAGATTATATCCGTGAATGGTTTGTGTTCTAAAAAGTGGTTTATATTTCTCTGTTACTTTTTCTTCGTTGATCTAGTTGTAATAAGTCTGGTTAACGTTGAATTTTTTTTTTATAGAAGATCCACAACCCCCTTACAAAACTAGCAACGCGAAAGAGATGAAAGTGTTTTCGGAGGCTTATTCTTAGAGAATTTGCTATATTGCTTTTAGTTGACCAAATTTTAACCTTTTAGGGTAATTTTGTTAAGTGAACAAATTTCATTTCTGGAGTCTCTCTTCTTCTCCTTCTCTTTCTCTCTATTTCTCTCCCTCTTTTGTTTTCGAGCCAGTCTCCCTGCCGGGGATGTTATGTGAATAGTTTTAAATATGTATAGTTAAAGAAAAATAAAGAACTTGAACCTTCTCTTTCTTATTCCGGGATCACACATTTGTTTTCTAGTGAGAAATGCGCCATGTTTTCGAAACAGCATGTTTTGAGCAGGGTTTTAGCATTTGTATAGGAAAATAACAGTTTCAGTTATTTAGTGTTACCTTATGATTTTATCGTGTCCAGTTCGTCGTTTTGTTTAAATAGCCAGGCTTCTTTTTTCATACACCTTACTCAAAGAATGAAAAAAAAAAAAAAAAATAAAATCACCTCATTGATGCAGAAAAAGCGTGACGATTCTCAAAAATTACTCTGAATATCACAAAATCTTGAAATTATGTGCCGGCATATATATGAACCTAGATTCTCACTAGGTCTGAAATATGCCTTCCAGGGCCAGCCTTTTTATCAGACTGAGAGAATGTAGGCATCAGTGCAAAATTTTAAAATTTTAATGGGCTGATAGCGATTATCCGGAGCAAGGCTGAGTTTGTTCAACAGAAAATGCAATCCTTCTACAAAATAGAATAATTATTTTTTTTTTTTTTTTTTTTTTTTTGGTTAGCGTGCCAGCTGTCAAGTCGAAATCGAAATCCGTAGCCTATCCCTCTAAACTGAGTATGCACAATGTCTGACACCTGTGCTTGAACCCGATATCTCACTTGGTTCCTAAGAGAAAACGAAACAGGACACTTGTTATTTTAACATCGTAACTCCTGATTTATGGAGTAATAAGTTAATTTGAGTCAATAGGCGTTTGCGTCAATAGTGTCAATAGTTTGACACTATTGACGTAGGTCAAATTATTGACCTGCGTCAAATAAGTTAATTTGAGTCAATAGGCCTTCACAGTAATTTGACCTCCATATTTTGCTAGTTTGACCCCCTTTTACTTGACCCCCTTTTACTTGACCCCCTTTTGCTAGTTTAGGCACTTCCAGATAAACTAGGACGATGAAAGTTGGCAGGTGTATTAGGGACCTTGCGAGATAGTCTCTTCCCCGATTCAACCATCTTGGGGGAGCAAGCGAACAGATAGTTGATAAAAATTTTATTTGCTGATAAAACAAGTGATTGTTTTTCTTGAGTATGGCTTAAGTATGGCTTGTGGTCTCGGGTATGATTTTTGCTTAGAGTGCGAGAGGTCTCAGGTTTGAATCCCGGACCACCCCAATTTTTGCATGAAGAAGATCTGAAACTAAATACGTGATCAATACAGCGATCGCTGAAAGTTTACAGGTGTATCAAGGACCCGACCAGATCAAATTATAAACAGTCGCTTCCCCGATTCAACCATCTGGGGGGGGGGGGGGGTGGAAGGACGGTTAATTTGTAAAAATTAGAAAAAATTAGGTATTTTTAACTTACGAAAGGGTCATCGGATGTTAATGAAATTTGATATCTAGAAGGACCTCGTTCTCAGAGCTCTTATTTCGAATCATGACTGGATGTGGTGACATTGGAGGGAGTTCGAGGAGAAAACCGAAAATCTTGGAAAACGCTTGGAGTGGAGAGATCGCTATGAAACTTGTTGGAAAGAAGCTCTTGGCTCCTCCGACCTCATCAAAAGTGCCATATGAGCTCTTGGCTCTTGCTTTTTCTTGGAAACTAATTAATTATTTTTTTTCCAGGCGACTCCAACAGGGTCCGGCCAACACGTGCAAAAGAACAATCAAACAAAGAATGTGACTCCTGTCAAAAACGAGAGCCCTAAAACAACGCCTAGGAAGTCTCTCCCAAGAGCCAAAAGTAGGCCGTCACTCCTTCCTAAGGTCCAGCGACCGATGGCTCAAAATGAGGACATTGTTGATATCTATTTATGCGATTTTTGTGACAAGCAGTTTACTAGTCTTCAACAAACAAAGGTTTTTTTACTTGTTTTTTTTTATTATATATGGTATTGTTGCCAAAATTTTGTTCTGTTGTCATTTTGGATTCAGTTCCTGCTCAACCCTCAACTATATATTTTTCCCTGCCCGCAATATTCTAGGCCTATTTCATTATGGATGATCAAGTTTCTTCTGGGAAATTTCACTTACTTAAATAGAAGCTTGTTCTAAATTAATTTTTTTCTGGTGAAATAGTGCTTTTATTGGGACAAAGGGACAGTACTTGTTATTCTTAATGGTTATGAGAGTGACAAACCGAATATACGACATTGAAAGGGTAGTAGCTCTCCCCATTCACTGCTTTTTTAGCTTACTGGTTTTATTCTGAATTAAACTACTACACTTCACTGCAGCACCAAGCCGCCTGAGGCCAACACAGCTGAGAACGCTCCTCCTCCATCTCAATCTATTCAAAGCCTCCCTTTTTGTACCCTCCCAGGAAGTTTCCATTGCCTTTAAATCTTTCTTTATTACGCCCTTCCACTCAAGACGAGGACAACCTGCTTTCTGTTTAGCCCTAGACGGTTGGACAAAAAGGACAATAGTCGGCAATTTGTCATACTTCATCCGCACAACTAACCATCTCAACCTTTCTTTCATTATAGCCCTAGAAAGTAGGATTGAACCACTTTTTTCGTACAGCTTGCTGTTTGAAATATGATCAGTCAGTCAGTCAGAAATTGCCTACGGATTGTCAGCCAGAACAATCCGTAGGCAATTTCTCTGCAAAACATCTAGCAAATCTTCAGCCGCTTTTCGGAGCGCCCATGCTTCAAAGCCATATTTGGCCATTGTCATCACTGTAGCTTCTAGTATTCTAATCTTGGTTTGCTGACTTACCTTCCTATTCTTTCAAACTTTTTTTAACTGCAAAAAAAAAACACTTGAGCCTCGGCTAATGTATTTTTAATATCTTCACTGCTCCCACCGTGTTTACTAATAATACTACTAATGTAAGTGAAGCTGCCCACCTGATAAATCTTTTCGTTATCCGACGTCAACTTTTCAATTTCACTTATTCCTAGCCTTCGTGACTTAGTCCTCTTAACGTTAATTTTCAAACCTAATCTAGCACCCTGATCCCGCAAAATCTCTAAAAGTTCAATTAGTCCGAGTCCAGGCGAGTTTTTTCTACCCAATTGATTCCGTGGTCTCCCTCTGCCTTTCCTCTGCTCCTCCTCAGATGAACCATATAAAGGGGGATAGAACACAACCCTGCTTAACCCATGATTAAATACAAAATCAGCTGCTAACCTCATTTCCTACCTTAACCGCAGCAGCGTTATTCTCGTACATAGCACTAATCACTTTAATATATTTTTCTGGTATTACCGTACGAGGATAAGACCTTTGCTAAAGCTCTTCTATCGTCAGAATCGAACGCTTGTTCATAATCTGTAAAACTGAGGAGCTAAGGTGTTTCACAACTCAGGTACTTCTCAATTATTAACCTAAGACTGAAAATTTGGTCGACACATCCTTTACCTTTTATAAAACCGCACTGTTCTTCTCTTAAAACTTTGTCTACAGCATCTCTCAGTCCAAAAAGTATCATATTACTAAGTAATTTGCCACCTACAGAGACCAGACTAATGCCTCGATAATTACCCCGCTCACTTTTATCACCTTTCTTATACAGTGGTCTAATTAAGGTCTTCCTTAAAATCGTTACTTCCCCTTTTTTTAAAATCATATTCATAATCTTCAGTAAATAATTTCTAACCTCAAAGCCACCATATTTAAGAAAATCATTTACCACACTATCAGCACCTGGAGCCTTATTATTTTTTAATCCGTTTAATACTGCCGCTAATTCTTCCTCATAAAAAGCTTCCTCCAAATATAAGGTATCGCAAACTTTTTCATTTTCCTCTATATCTTCCTGCAACTGTACCTCGGTTTAGCATATTTTCAAAATGTTTGCCCATCTCTCTTATTTCTTTCCTTATCACTAATTGTGGCCCTGTCCGTATCTTTAAGTGAGAGAAGTCCGAATTGACTGCTCTCTCTCATTTTATTAACTTGCCAGTATAATATTTTACTATGATGTCCTCTAGCTGCATCTTCCATATACTCGGCAATTTTATTCATGGCTTTCACTTCACACATTCCTAGTTCATGTTTTAATGCTTTCTCCACTTCCTTCACATTCCTTTTGTTTTCATATGATTTGTCACTCATACAATTCTTGTACAAGCCCCTTCTTCTATATATATATATATATATATATATATATATATATATATATATATATATGTTATGGCGGATCAAATTCTTTAGACATTGTCTTGACAATATTGAATGCTGCTTAGTAGCAGAAATTAGCAGTACCTTTTAATTTCCAAATATATACCGTCTCTAATATTCGTCCGAAGAGCTACCTCTAGTAACTGCTAGGAAAATGTGAATAACGAACGCACTTTTCGTGTTTGCCAGTGTTCGATAGAACTAGTCTTCAAAGGCTAGATTTATCTCGATAGCCAAATCGAGCTAAGTGAATTTGTGCCCATTTGGCTTTACTTATGAATTTCCTACCGCTACATAAGTGACCTGGGATAGAGTGAGATCTGTGTCTTAATTTCTATGTAGTTTCGTAGCTACATTGAAGAATTGGAAGCACTTTATCTAATTTAAGCAACAAGATATATTGCGAGAATTGATCCTAATCTCTTTTTTTTCCTCCTACATATGTTCTTGTATTAAGTTGCATTTATTTTTTAGCTTTTTCACTATCTCTTTCTTGTCTTGTTGTTTTCCCAAAAAAGAGCATTACTCATTTGGTAATTGCAAAAATCAAAGTATGACAATTGCTTCATCAATAGTCGCTTACATTTTGAATTCTTAAGGTGCACGAAGCGACATGTGAAGCTAAAAGCAAGGTTACTGCTACAAATCGACTATCTGCCATCACCAAGCCGCCCGAGCCAGAAATAGTTGAAATTTCAGATGATAATCCTGTAAGTTTTTTTTTTTTTTTTCATCAGTTCTAGTGTCAATTTCATACATCGCCATCTGTTCCATATTAATTACAAAAAAAAACCAACACATTGATGATTACTCCAGACCCATCTCATCTTGCTAGAAGCTTTTAATTGTTGATACAAATGTATAGAACTATTCTAGGTATACACTTTTTGTTCATTCGAAGGTCACACCTGAGACACCTATTCTTCTCTTCCCTGCTATATTGGGTGGGATCAGGCCGCTCCATTTATTTGTTCACATTTTACGGCTCATTGCCAAGTCTTATTCCTAAAATTTCCAATTCTTTGCAATGTAAAGAATAGGAAAAAGGAATTTCCTAATTCCCTACAATGAGGAACTTCCCCAAAAAAAGTAAAATGGTACTAACTCGTAGGTGCATGACCCACTGTTGGGGGCAACTTCGTGCAGATCGATTCAATAATTTGCCCTAGCGACCATTCTACCAAAGCCGTCTCTTGAGTTCATGAAAATGAAATGGGGCTTAGATAAAATGGGTTTCTTAAGAGTTGGATAAGGGACTAGCTATATTGTATGTATTCTGTCGTTGTTGGTATTGCAAATTACCTGATCATAAGTTATTATTTAATCGACCCCCTCCCCCCCCCCCAATACCAGAGTATAAACAGAGAGAGACCATTGTTCTTAAAAATAAGGATTTTCAAGCCATGAATGGCCTTTGGCAATAGCTTATTTTGATATGTGGACAAAAAAAAATTATTCATTAATGTCTAGTATTACTCTAAATATTGTGCTCTAAAAGATCAATATTTTCATAAAAATTTATTTTTATATTAACTGTTTATGTTTAGATCCTCTATATAGATAGTCAGTGTTTGTGTGTCACAGTACCAGCGCAAAATGGTAAAAGTGTTAAGTAGGAAAATTGATCAAAATACACATAGTTTGTCAATATCCACATAGATATCTTTGAGCAGATAAATTAGTAATTTAATTCCAAAACCATAGTTCTCGTGGAAGGCTTTAAACTTTTACCTTCGCTCTCCAATGAAAATACAGTAAATTAGTAGTACCATTTGTTTTGGACATGTGCATAATTTATTTATAGCTAGGCAAAATCTAGATGGTATAACTGTTTATCCCATGCCTATTGTCCTGATTGTTCCTGATTATCTTGTTCTTTTTATTCAGTAATTATTCACCGTATAATTTATTTTTATTATATTTCAGATTGACTTTTTGAAGTATTTTGGATTGGTGCACGGATTTAAGTCTGATTTAGGAAGAAGTAGAAAATTTTTACCAAAGGTGATCGACGAGGCTCCTAGAAAGCTTTTCTTGGTCCATCAACTCCGGTAAGTCTCTGAACAACTTATGAGTGTTGGCTTTCTAAATCAGCCAAGTCAATGGAAAACAATTTAAAAGGTTGAAAAAAATATATACTATTGGCTTGATTACGTCTTGCCTAAAACTAAGGGTGGGTCAGAAACCTGAAAAAAAGCTATTATATCTCTAAGAATGCTTTAGTACAATCCCTAAGTCTTTGGCGGCTGAAAAGCTCAAAACATGAAAGGTAAAAAAAATTATGATATTCAACCCCCCAAAAAACGAAAAAAAAAGCTACAAATTATTATGCATCAGACTTGGGCTGTAAAAAAAAAATGCAGTGTATTTTAAAATCTAGATCACAAACATGGGTAAGAATCACGGCCGTGTTCAGGGGGGCTTTGGGGGGGTTTAATCCCCTCCTCCGAAATGTTTGTCCGACTCGGAAAAACGTAATAAAAATGCATAAAACACATTTTTGTCAAGCTTTTTAAATTTTTTTATACACCGCATATAAAGTTTTAAAGTTTTTTGTATTGAGGAAACAAATTTTGTAGTGGCTCTTCTTAATTTTCTTCTTGTACCGTGGTCTTTTATCCTTTTTCTAAGATTCATATTAAGTCTTTGACATATAACTGATTTACAGGTTCTTAGCTATAACAAAGGACGCAGAAACAAAAAAGTACAAGTTCTGTACTAAAACATATAGTCAGGAAAAATTAAAGTAAGTAGTATAAATAATAACGAAAGCCTCAAAATCATTGTTTTAAAACTAAGGAACATTGCCTAAGTTGGTCACTTACAAAATACTTTCCTAGAACCGTTAGGTGCTTCTGCAAAGCCTAAAACTTTCCTAACAGGAAAATACACCAAAATTTTTAAGACAAAGCGTTCTCTGGCAATCACAATACATTTCAACTCATCATGCTATACTTAACTACCAAGCAAACATCAGACATTGATGAATCAGCATAATACTATTTAAATGGTTTACTTCCCGCGTTTTGCATGACTAGTTGTAACTTTAAAGTAGTTGTGCAGGTGGCAGCATTGCTAGTAAATGACCATGTGGCCGAATCCCTGCAATTTAGGGACAAACGGCAAATGGAAGTAGATATATTATCTGGATCGGCTTCCATGCTGAATCAGTTTCTATAGTTGGGTTGTCTGTATTTTTCAAATAATACAATTGAGAAACTTGGGAATTCTTAAGTATCATGTTGTGGATGTTTTTCCTCTTCTTTCTTTCTTTTTTTCGTTTTTTTTTTGCCTTTAGGAGTAGAATCATGTTGCGGATGTTTTTCCTCTTTTTTCTTTCTTTTTTTCATTTTTTTGCCTTTAAGAGGAGAATCATGTTGCGGAGGTTTTTCCTCTTCTTTCTTTCTTTTTTTCGTTTTTTTTTTGCCTTTAGGAGGAGAATCATGTTGCGGATGTTTTTCCTCTTCTTTCTTTCTTTTTTTCGTTTTTTTTTGCCTTTAGGAGGAGAATCATGTTGCGGATGTTTTTCCTCTTTTTTCTTTTTTTTTGCCTTTAGGAGGAAAATATCGAGAGAGTTTTCATCTGGACAACCAAAAAACTGCTTAAGGTTGATAATAAAAGAAAAATGAAGGATTGTTTCAATAAATGGCGAAAAGCTTACCAATTTTATATTTTAATTGAAGATTACTTTTAATTATTCTTTGATCGTTTTTTGTTTTTTTACTTTCATGTTTGAAGACTTGTATAGGTCAAAAATACTTATTCCCTGTATCGCTTACTCGCTCTCACTTACTTTCTCTTTCTCCTTTTTGTGATCTGTCTGCAATCTATTTTATTGTACAGTCATGTTCTTATAAAATATATTCATTTCAGGCACATGAATATCCCATTGTCCTGTTACATGGGCCGTACCTTTGTTTCCTTGTCTAGTAAAGTTTTGAGTGCCAACGCACTACGGCCTCAGATAGAGAAATATGAACGGTTCTGTTCTACTGCAAGAGACGACGTCACCCAAACAATACGAGTTTCCGCCCGTGATACATCTCTTTTAGCACAGCGTCTTCAGTCAGGTGTAAGACGTGCAAGGGACTACCAACATGAGTACTGCTTTTCTGCTAAAGAAAGACGAGCAAGATATAGATATCTGAAAACAGGTAAGTTATTCTCATTAAAAAAACACTCGTGGAAGTTTTATTGAAATTTAAAAAAGTTATTTACTCTAGAAGCTTTTGTCAATCATCGTAACTTAGAGATTCTGCAAAAAGTAAATGGTGATAGTGTTATTGTGATATCGCAATTTTTTGACATTAACATTGGAAAAATAATTGACTAAAACCAATAGTAAAAGATCAAAAATTTTCGTAGCCACCTATTGACAGAAATTACGTATAGTTGAGGAACTTGTATAGTATAGTTGAGGAATATGTGATACTCTAAAGTCAAAAATACGTGTATTGACATTGATGACTACAATGTCTTGATCTCTGACTTTCGGTTGTGTAGTAAGTCATGTTCCAGAATTCATGTGTTCGTGGTCCTTCTAAAAGAGTATGTGTAGCTTACACTATTGGAAACTGGCACCAATGTCGAAATAAATACCATCTAGCGTTTGGCATTTCTTGAATATTTTTTCACTGTAATGATAGGTAAATTTGGCGTAATACGTGTAATTGGTAAAATTAGCTTAGTAACATGTGTCTAGTATCAGATTTTGAACAGAAATTCCTAAGCTTGAAATAAGTATCTAGAAATGCCAAACGCTAGATGGTATTGGTGATTCTTTGGACACCAGTGCCTGTTTCAACTCTTGTAAGCTACCACTCTTTGGTTCTTTCATTAACTCGCAGCAAATTCTAGTCTGCGATTTCCTGGATTACTGAAAAGTGGAGGTGCTCTTTTGCATCCGAAGACTTTTCGTATAATTAAGATTATAAGACTCGGGAAAGTAGTGGGATGAATACTAACATATGGCAAATGACTACTACGTCGTTATATCTAATATTCATGCAATTTAAGAGTCCCTTCCAAGGGCTTTACAGTATACTGTGAGGGGGTATATTGAAGATTAGAATACGTCTAAATGATTTTATGGAGCCTTTGATTTAGTATTCCTTACTGACAACATCTTATCAATAATGCACAGGTAAAAATTGTTTGTCCATTGCAAAGGCCCAAACTCAATTTTCACTTTTCTCAGAAGGCAGTATTTTCAAATAGTATTGTACTTAAACCTACGCTTAGTTTGAGTAAGAGTCATTGTAGATGGGAGGAAAGGGCATAAAATCTCTGTTGCCTCTTCTATGCTGACCGTCCTGAGGAGTATTGGAAAATGTTTCTGTGGTCACAGTCTAATAAAAAGCAGCAAGGATTTGAAGTTTGTTCGACTAAGCTTGGCATGTCTAAAAATATAATTTTTGCTGTAAGTTCCCCATGCTTATAGCTTTTACTGGCGAATTATTACGGAAAATAAAATGGAAATATAAAATTAAAGAAATAAAAAGTTTTTTCGTGAAAGTAAAAAAGTGGCTTTAAAACATAAAACGAACATAAATTTAGCTATATTTACATGAGAACGGTCAAGCAGAGGTCTTGACTGAAATCTGCATGCTTATCCTTCGTTTTTTCACTGGCTGCAAATATCCTTTTTTAGTAAAGTTGTCTTCACAGAATCTTTCTAACTACTAATTGGAAGGAGCTGGGTATGAACTTGAAATAGCTTCCTGTCACAAATTTTAAACTTTGGATCTAGTTACGCAGTCCAACAGCTTTCCAAGCAATTGAAAAGATAGCGCTCGGCTCTTGTAGCAATACTAAAACTGAAAAACAATGTGGATTAGATTTTAGTGGTCGAATGAAAGGCAGTCATACATTTTCAAGTCCTTTTGATCTGTACATGAAATAGAACTCTTTTCATAAATCCTCTGAAAATGTCAGGTTTCAATTCACTGGTGGGCTGGAGCTAAAAAAAAAGTAAACTAGATCCGTCTGAATATTTATTTCCCTAATTTGTCGCTGTTTGGATAGACAATACTACTCAGAAAGTGGGATTTCAGATGATTAGGATTTTTCATTAGATGACTTCTAAGCTCTTATATTTAACAATAAATTCGCAGCACCAACAAAAAACCAGCTTCAAAATGAACAAAACACAAAATCCAGTTGCCCATCTCAAAAATACCCAAAATTACAAACTAGGTAAGGGACTTATGTATGATTTAACAAACTTTGATAAACATCCAACCCAATCCAGAGACAAAGACTCCACGGGAAACAGAAAAAATACTCAATTATTAGCTAGAAATCCTCTGCTTTCTTTTTGAAGATAGCAAAAGAGTAGTAGCTTCGTACAGATTCTGGAAGCGTATTTTCGATCATGTTGCCGGCTATCAGGGTTTTTGAAGTCAGACTGCACTGATGAAGTATGAGAAATCTGTATGTTGTTGAAGTACAGAGATCACAAGACGATTAATCGAAACTAAAAAAAAAAAAAATGAAGGAGCACACGACAGGAAATAAAGAGTTTTCAAATCAAACATGGATTTAAATGAAGAACGGCTGGTTTCCTGAATAATAGTCCATGCTTTAACATAAATTTGTAAGAGTCTGCTGATGATGAGGGAACCATGTGAGACATAAACTGAACAAAGCTATAGAAAAGTATTCTAAGAGTCGACCCTGAAAATCTTGTTTTAGATTTGTAAGGATTCTGGAACTTCTATGGCGACTTATTCTGTTCAAGCCAACATGATCCTTAATTGAAAGATTTTCTTGAAGCACGATGCCTAGGAATATAACATGATGGTCTTTAGTTCTACTTATACCAACTTTTGATACGCATATTTCATCTAAGTTAAAGCAAGCCTTGAAACTTCAGAAAATGAAAAAATATTATTTCCCAGCATTTAAAGCTAGGTAATTTACATCAAGCCACTGGATAACTCTTTAAAAAAGGGTTGTAATTTTTAAACAAGGTCAAGTCTTAGTTCTACTGGCTCTGCCAAGAGTACCGTCATCAGCAAAAGCAGCAAGTCCAATTGGAAAAGACAACATCAAATCATACGTTCTGAATTTTGATCAAGATCATCGATATATATCAAAAAGGCTATATTAATGTGGGACAGTTTCCAAAGGAATTTGACCAAGATTATCAATATATATCAAAAAGGTTGCATTAATATGGGACAGTTTCCAAAGCAAAATCTTGCGGGCTATTGAGTCGAATACTTTTCGTATATAGAGAAACAGAGGAACAGGTATCAGACTAGAGACAAGAGCTGAATGTAAATAATTTAAGAGGGTCCCACATGCATGCCTCAGTTCAGTGCTTCACACTAAAGCAAAACTGAAAATTTTAGAATAAATGTTTGGCATTAGGAAAATGAAGAAGTTGAGAAAGCATACCTTTTCAAATAAATTTACTAAACACTGGCAAAGAGATATGGGACAACAATTTGTAGGGTCATTCTGCGATCGATCTTTATAAAGAATCATAACACGGGCAAACTTTAAAGCATTTTGAAAGACGCCATTTTCAAAAGAAAGATTGAGAAGTCTTGTTAGGGTAGAAAGGTTGACAAGAAGAAAGAACTCGACACGCTTTCTAGGAATACGGTCTGGGGCGAAAGATGAAGAACCCCTCAAGTCATTGACAGCTCTTACAATTTCAGCTTCACAGACACGCTCCAAAACCATTTATTTAAGACAAAGAAGTCCAAAATAAGACCTAGAATCAGGTAGAGAAGAAGAAAGATCAACAGAAGAGGCAGTAATTTTGCTGATATTAGCGAAATAGGAAGTTAACGCATCTTGAACTTTTAGCTCTCCCCCTGTACGACTTTGCCGTCAACCAAAACACCTGAAGGTATAGAACAAGGAAAATAATGTGGTCTGATAAACACAATTGATTAATTCCCGTTTCCTCGTCGTATCCTTACCGTATTCTGTGAAAATTCCTTGATGAAATGATTATTTAGCCCTTTGGGAAGGCGAATTGTAAACTCATCTATAAGCTTGAAAAGTTTACTTGTAAGCCTTCCAAAGGGTGTTTTATTCCTCCAGCTTCTGAGGATCCCGCCAAGGATCTAATGGAGCTGTTTTTCTCGATGCTTTATTTTTGGGCATATGACATGTATCCAAGATAACTTCTTTCAAAGAATCTTAAACTGACATAAATAGAGAATATAAATCAGAGAATGTAGAAAACCTATTTCATTTTTACCTTTTATCGTAGTCTTGCTATTATTTTGCCTTCTTGTTCCAATTTTGCAGCATTTCTTCGTATCTGGTAAGGCTTTTCTATTGCCGAAAAAGAGGATTTGTTTTTGTCAGATATTTTTTCTTGCATAATTTTATAGTAAGAAAATTGTTTCTTTCTTTTTTAAAGTAGCAGTAAAATGATAACGCACACACCCGTGTTTTGATTTGTTAATGGTGTCTTTCCTGAATAATTTGCACTTCCCCAAATTTGGTTCTAAGAATCTTCGTGGGAAACGGGAAACACTGCTGCCTTTATGTGTGAAAATATTACATCGCCCTACTCACCTGTTTATAACACTTATACCTGTCTGCATTGCATTCAAGCATTACCTTTGTGTTTTAAGCTAATCTTAACAACATGTTATTGTGTCTGTTTTCTTCTAGGTTTAACCAAAAGAAGTCGGACCTTAAAGCGAGCATGCAAAAAGCCATTATTGAGAATACACAAACTAACTCCGTCTGATGTAAAAGATTGGAAACGGTATTTAGTAGAAGATTTCAAAGTTGTTCATCAAAGTCTTAAAATGGAGATCAAAAAGCCCTGCCCTCTTTCCAAAAAATTAGAGATCATCAAAGATGTGACTCCAAAATACACAAAGATGACTCCAAGAGTTCCCCCTATACGAATACGGGCTATGCCGAATGGTGCTATGTCTATCACCACTGCTTCTAGGCCATCTAAAGTAAAGACTGTTATTACGAATGAGCCAAAGTTGATGCCTTCTGTCGAGCAAAATGGTTTTAAAATCCAAAAAGCCCGAAAATCTTTTAAAAGTAGTGTCAGTGTCTCCTCTCTTGAAGAAATAGAAAAGGTCATGAATATTAAGGTTCAGGGTGTTAAAAGGACAGCCGTATTTTATGCTGGACGTCGAAGAAAGAAGAGAAGGAAGAGAATTTTTACTAATTTATCTAAAACAATACAAAAGCCTAAAAAAGATGTGAATGCCAACCCCTCTCTCATTGTCTCTGAAACAGAGATTCCATTGCCACTAGATATCAAAAAGCTCACACGTGAACAAAAATCATTACTTCGTGATGAATGCAAAGAACTTAAATCAAAGGGTCTGAGGAACCTTTTATTAACAGAAAAAGGACATGTCACTCGACGTATGGTTCAAAAGAGTGACTCTCCATCAGAATCTCCTGTTAATCGATATTTGAGGGCTTCTCCGATACCTCCGATCTCACCACTAACTCTTCCTAGTTTAGCAGCTGATGCTCCACTATATAACCAAGTTTTCAGCGATCCTGTACCAAAAGCTAAACAAGAAGTAGATAAACTTGAAGAAAAAGAGAATTTAGAACTCTCAAATACTGGTGATATCTCTAACCAGACATCAGTTGTGGAGGAGAAATTGAGTGAGTTGTTAGCTGAATTAAGTCCTTCTTCTAAGTTAGATTCAAAAGATCATGCAAAGTTGGATTTTACAAGTGATAATGTTCTCGAATCTGCAGCTGATGTAATGCCAAATCTAGAGCTTGAGACTGATATAAACCAAGAGATTGGTACTATATCTGATCCAAATAACGATTGTATGCCAGATTTGAAAGATAACTCAGTCACTGATTTAGGAGTTGACCCTGTTCATAATTTGAAAGATAATAGTGCATTAGATTCAAAGATAGAGCCATGTCCCTATTCCACTGCAAAAGATAGGGGTGATTCTATATCCGATTTGGAAGAAAGTAAAGAGTCAGTGTTGATTGCTAGTCAAGAGTCTGCACCTGCACTAAGACAAATGGGTAGACCAGACAATGAAGTATTATCAAAAGATACCGCCGAAACCGATTCTGATCTGAATTTGGATGAAAAACTTACAGAAACTGTAGAAGAAAATCAAACTTCCAATACAGAGGCAGGTGTGACATCAGATGTAAGCAAAGCAATAACATTTGATTCAAAAGAAGCAATTAGCTTTAATTCAATATTAGGTATTGATTCCCCAATTGCAACTATGGCATCTGTAAGTGAAACCTCAAAAATAGACAGTGATAAAATGGATGTAGATACGCATTCTGAAACCGTGGTGACAGCTAGTGATACACAAGATGTAGATATCCAGGTTGAAACCCTGCCAACACCTAGTGATGTAGTGGATGTTGATAAGCAAGCTGAAACCCTGGTAACAACCAAGGACAAGGCATATTTGGGTACACAGACTGAAACTCAGGTGACACCACAAGATGAAGCAGATACTGATAAACAGGCTGAAAATCTTGTTGCAGCTACGGACAAGGCAGATTTTGATGCACATGCTGAAACCCTGTTGGCACTTAATGATAAACAGCCTTCGGATTTTAATGCACAGGCTAAAGCCCTGTTGGGGTCTAATGATAAACAGTCTGAGAACCTTCTAATACCTGATGACCCAATAGATGTTCATATGCAGATTGAAACCATGCCAACAGGAAGTAATGCTTTGGACATTGATATTAAGGATGAAAACCTTGCAACAGTTAATGACACAGTGGACGTTGATATGCTGGATCCGATTTCATGTCTTTATGGACCGTCACCGTTGCCCCTTCCTCGAGTTTTATCACCTGAATCAGCTTTGTTGGCACCATCTCCAAATGACTTGCAAAATGAAGAAATGTCTCCAGAAACAGCCCAAGCTGTACAAATGCTTTTGGAAGAAATGGAAAATGACGGGGAAGTAGAACAGCATGCAATTTATATGCATAATAATTATCGAGTAAGAACTTCAGAATTTTCATATCATCAGGAGGAAGCTAATGAAATGGAGGGAAATGTGACTGAGCCTGATGGTGATGACAATTCGGAAAAAAGGGGCTCAGAAGCTGATGATAGTAGCTTTATTTTAAATGTTAGTTCATCCCCAATCCCTGGGTTAGAGAATTCGTTTTCTCCTCAGAATACTTTGAACAGTGATGAAAGTGAGAATCTCCCGAAAGAATATGCTGATTCTCTTGAGCCGTTAAATGAGAAATCCTTAGAGGGTGACAACGTGTATTGTAACACCCCTGAAAGTGAATCTTCCGATAATAAAACTGGAAAGGCGGCTATTGATTGTGAAAATAAAATCGATCTTATGATAAATTGTGACAAAGATGATGAAATCTTTTTAAGCGAACTAGTTAAAGCTGATGGTGAAAGATCTCATTCATCTGACAGTAATGGTAGCTGTTGCGTTAATTACACAAAAACTTCAGTGAAGAAAGTAGTTAAAAATGGCTCTCCTGATTCAAAAACCAAAACAATTTCTGCTGAATTGCCGAAAATCGTTCAACGTGTTTCGTCAAGACAAAGGAAAGTCTACGCTCCTCCAGAATTTATAGTTCAAAGATTAGGGAGTCGAAAAAGGGGAAAGAGTCTAGAATTAAAAAGGCTTCAACGTGATGAATGTAAAGAGTTGAGATTGAAAGGCCTAGAGACTTTACAAGGCGTGAGAAATGGAAGAGTTACTAGGGCCAAGTTGAAGGGGCCAAAAGACTGACAGAAAGACTAGTTGTTTGTTTTCTTCCTGATCAATTATAAATATTACGTATTCATTTGACACGCATTTTACAGTACATTGGTATCTTCAACGATCATTGATTGTGTTCATATGTATAGAATGTTTGTTTTATTTATATTTTTTTTTTTTTGCATTTTTCGTAAGATGTGTTGAGATAGGAATGCGAAATTTAAAAGCAGGCTTAGAAGTTAAGTAAATATCCGTGGTCTTATATTTTTACTGCTGAAAAAGTTTGCATGTGATGAAAAGTTTCGGATAACCTAAATAAACTTGTTTTGATATTTGGTCTCTTTTTTTATTTGATTCCATTTATTTTTATATAAATAGTCAAAAAGCCCGTCCGACGACAGGTATAAAAAGAAATGTCATAGATTGTTTCATGGGCACCAATGAAAAAGAGTCCCCCCCCCCAAAAAAAAAATGTAGTTCCCCTTACACTTCTCCTTCTGCCTTCCACAAAAATATGAAAGTTCATGCTAGCTTCCCCCAGCCATGAAATAAAACTTGCCAAACTACTTATAATTGTTGGCTTCTTTTAATGAAACCTAATGGCAGTGTAATTTCTATAATGAGATACAGTCTCTTGCCTTTAGACCAAAAATACACACGCTCTCTTGTGATAATCCAAGAACCAACTGGCCGATCTACACTAATTGGTGGAACTGTTTTGCTACTCGCTCTGTACTATTAGATCACACTTTTTTAATTCGCTATTAAATGGCCGAATCCCATCTATAGCCCATTATATATAAAGTAATATAATGCTGCTACTTTGGGAAGTTTGATATTTACTATATGTCAGGGTGATAGTCTAGGAAATGTGAAGTAAAAGGGCTTAACTCTGACCCCAATTCAACGGTAAGTATCCTATCACCATCCGAACCTTAAAAACGCAGCAAGTCTGAATGCACCACGTTTGATCAGATAGCTGTTTGACAAATAAGAACTTTTGTGGTTGACGTTGATTCAGAGACCGTTACTGTTTATGTTTCCATGAAAGAAATATGTTTTGTGTTCTGTACATAATGTAGTATTCTGTGTTTGTCAACCGCCGTTTAAAGTGTGCGTCACGTTCAACTACTAGTTCAAAGGACTCGATCAAGAATTTTTTTGTATTTGAATAGTATAATAATTTATTGCAAAACAAAATGTCGAACAAATCAATGGGCAAAATCCAAAAAGCTAAGCTTGTTAGTGGATGTCGTGAGAACAATGACAACAAAAAACAGAAGGATTAGAATAAATAGAATTTAATAAATGCTATGAAATAAATTTTATTAGAAGGTGAGCCTTTGTACTTGAATAAAACAAACAGACAAATACATTCAAGCACTACATTTAACAAAATCTAAACAAAAGAACTGACAAGAAAAAAATTACCAATAAGGACAGTTGTAAGAACAAACGCATGATTAACGAAGGACAATTCAGAGGTGCTTTCACCAATAATCTGCTTTCGATATCTCTCATTCCTTTCCTGCACCGCGGACACTGGACGAGCAACTCCGTACCGCGAGGATAGGGAGCTGTTAGTCCAGAGACACAGCTGTAGCAAAAATTTCGTATACTTGTAGAAACGCTCCCATATATCCTTAATATCTGAAGCAGTAAGAAGAGACCAAAATGATACAAGGGGGAGTAGATGAGAACAGGAAATATGTTATAAACGCTAAAGCTAAGATACAGGGGTTAAATTTAAACTTTGTCGCAACTAGTAAACCATGCGCATTCCTAGATTTTCTGGCAAAAAAAAAACTTCCAGAGTTGACGCGTGGCGCGAAGATTCGACCCAATCGGCACACCAAGATCCGTCTGTGTATCTTGTGCTTTAATAACTCGTTCACCTAATTGAACATTTGTCGGGCGATCTGAACGATGATTGAACACCAGGAACTCAGTCTTAACTGTTTTTTTAGTTTTTAATAACAGTTGAAATTAATCAGTCGAAACATAAAAAGGAACCTAAATTTCGGTCAAATAATCCGCTTTAATCTTCAATTGTGTATTTGTCAAGCTGCTGAAAATCTGAAGATTTTCAAATTTGATGTGCCAATATTCAAGCTAAAACAAATTGCACATAACTACAGACACGTCTTGGTGATGGCTGTTTTAAACATGGAGCTGAAAATCCGTTTGTTTGGAGCAACACATCAAGATTGTATCTTCTGCAAATGAAACTGTAGAGAATTTAATCTAAGGAAGTGCAGGATCAACAACATCATAAAATTGAGAAAAGGCGCTAATATCATTAGATAGGTCGTCGGTAAAAACGAGAAAGTGAGTTAGGTGGACATGTTGTTCTCTACACATTCTCAAAATAATGTTTAGTGGTCTACTGTGTCAAATGCTTTTATCATGTCCAAAAATTAAACTGTTACCCTAATTTTTTTATCAAAAGCTATTAATAGTTGCAGTTTTATAGGATGTTCTCATCTCTGGGTATCAACTGTTCTTGTACCAAATCGATTTGGAAGCAGTAATGATTGGCGCAGTTCCAGATGATAATAAATTCTAGCATTATTATACTTCTCTAGAATGTGTGATATGACATTAAGAACCAAAATATGCTGATCAAACACTTCGTGATAACAAAATATGTAAGGAACGACCTGGCTCAATAGTAACCGCAACTCTAAAATTACGGAATTTTGATACCGATAGAAATATCAAACGAATCGGCGTATGTTAGTGATTTCAAGTATCTAAATTTAATCAAGTTTTGTCTTAACCCATCAAAGGCTACGAGCCTAAGAAAGTCGTCCTGATTTTTTTTTAAAAGGGGGAACACCCCTAAAAGTTAAAGAATCTTAATGGACAAAACAACATCAAATTTAGCGCATCAGAGAACCCTACTGTAGAGGTTTCAAGCTCTTGTCTGCAGAAACGTAGAAGTTTTTCTTTTGCCAGAATTAAGATCACGGATGCGTGTTAAAATATTTTGTTGTTGTTCTTTCCAAGGATGATCGTTTCATCCCAGTGGTCCTATAATTTCGGGAGAGGGCTTATTCGAACGGAAATTAAAAGTTCTAAGACCATTTTTAAGTGACCACAAATTTTGTAGGGCAACTAGGCCGCTTACCACGCTCTTTTTTGCTCAAAATCGTCATTTCAAAATTTGAAGATAGCCATTTTGCTCAGCATAGTTTAAAGGCCGAATAATTATGCCTCTTCAGATATCATGACCCCCACAGCCCAAGGTGAAAGGTCTTCAAGTTATTAAATTTGGCCATTACTTATATGTAGTATTTGTTATTGGGAACTATGCATATATTTGTCAGGGGAGGGGCAATTTTCTGTTGGGGGGGATCTTCCACGGGGAGTAAATTTGCCCGAATTCCTATAAGAAATTCTTCTTATGTCTTGCTTTCTCTTTGCCGACTTGAATGGAGATGTTAAGGGCAATTGTCCATGGGAAACATTCACCAGGATTGAATTGTCTAGACAATATATCCGCGTGGAGGAGGGATTTTTCCGTGGAGATGGAGCCAGATTTCCTGGTGCTATTTAGAAAGACGATCAGAAATTTAAAAAAATAGATTTTTTAACTGAAAGAAAAGAGCAACATTAAGCCTTAAAACGAACATAAATTATTACGTATATGAGGTGGATTGCTCCTAAACACCTCGCTATTTACGCCAAAGTTTAAATTTTGTCCCAATTCTCTAAAAAATACTCTTGAAATACAAGGTTCGATTAATTCGAACAATGCGAAGGTTTTTTTAAAAGTACTAAAAAAAATTTGTGTAAAGAGCGAGGTATTGAGGAGGAGCAACTCCCCTCGTATAGCAATAATGTCTGCTCGTTTTAAGTTTTAATGTTGCTCCTTACTTTCGGTTGAATTGGTTTTTCTATTTGATGATTCTCAGGAACATTCCTATTACCTCCCCTAATAATATGAGTTGTTATAGTGACCTTTAAGTATTCATAGGGGAGCAAAAACACGGTTTGACGTTGGGAAAATTGCTACAGAATTTTTCTGCACCAGAATGTTCTGAAAAATTCGAAAAATTACACACACAAAAGAATCCCTTTTGCACAAGTATCCCAAATTTGTCCTTGAAGGGAGAAAATAAGGAGGGAAAATAGATTTTGTGTTTTTAAATGTTTGAGTTTAGATAGTCGTTTCCTATCAAGCATGACGAATCCGAATATGACTTCAGAAATCCAGTTTTTTGTATCATGGTATCAATTTTCATCTTCACGGAATGGGAGGAGGGGTGAGTAAAGTGCGCAGATCATTATTGGACGGATTCCTGCGACCAAAGGATCATTTTATATCAAATAAAGTACGTGCATTGCCAAATATGATGTCAAAAAGTAGTTATTTTTTACTATTTACCTGATTTCCACCTCTAAGGGCCCTGTAGTGTGAGGGGTTGACGAGTACAATTTCTTGAAAACCAATTCTATAATCGAGGTCAAAACTTCAAATCAATTAATTATAAAAAGGAACGTTTAAAACTTCGTAAGGTAAGTTAATCATAAAAACATTTTGATTTTAAAATACAGCCTAAAGCTAATTCTTCTTCCTACTCGTCTTTATTGTCGTCTTTATCCTGTCTTACTGCAGCGTTAGCACATAATGCCACTTTGCACTCCCCGCAGGCAAAGCTTCGGGGTAAATAGTTCCGACTACAGCTGCATCTGAGAGACTCGCACCCACTGGTGCACTGGCACCGCACCATATTCAGCAAATGGGAAGAGATAGATTCCGTGACGAAGCCCCACTCATTGGGTTTTAGCGAATTGGACTTGTCTTGCCACTTCATTATTTGCAAATAGCACCTGTAAAAGAAGTACGTTGCGGCAGCCAAAGCTGGTGGAAGCCGCTCTGCTTGAACGGAATTATTTGAACTTTCAACTCGCATAGTAAGTAACCGCATCCAGACGTTCTTCGGGGTCTTCTTATTTCTTTTCCCTTTGTATATGAGGAGCGAAGCTTTCTCTCCATCTTCGGTGATCTCCTGGTGGTTGGACCTAGGTGTCATGAAGACCTTGCAAATATCCTTAAAAATATCATATTCATAGCGACAAGGAAACCACTGCTGGTTTCCCTGTGCCGTGAAGTCCAGATGTTGTATTGCAGCCAGACATTGCGTGGCAAACGAATAAATTTTCTGCTGCTTCAGTTCATTGTTTGTTCTTGATCCTTTTTATGTCGTACACTCGTCGGTTATTTTCATGCGTGTCTGTCCGCATAAAGATTTCGCATGCATCAAGCTTGGCTTGGTACAGCGGAGAGATCAATGGGTCGGAATCATGCCCAATGAAAGTGGTGGATAAAGTTTCAGCACAACTGACTGCAGTTTGTACAACTAAGACATTGGCATCATCCTGAGCATGTAGAACTTGACATCCTGAGTTTGCCAGCCTCTCAGTTAGTAGTTCGATGAAGCATTGTTTATTTTTGGGACTTCTCAAAACTTCCTCCTTACTTTTGATGATCTTCTTGTTAAGAGAGAATTCGATCATTGGACACGACGAACTTCTGTTCTCTTTAGCTGTGTGCAATTTTTTGTCGTAGGTGTGTCAGTGTAAGAGTCAAAAACTGCCACTGCCTGGCCGAAATGTCTTTAGACATAATTTACTTAAGATTCTCCCACCTTAGAGTATGTGTATCCGGCAGTCCACGGTATTTTGTGGACTAGCCAGCCACCGTGCAAAACTCTCTAGGAGGTTGGCAATGTCACTGGACCGTCGATCCCCTCAATTTTTTATCAGTGCATTTATTAGAGATGCTTTGCCGGCTGTCCTGATCACCTCGAAAGAACTAAAGAGCGATGGTGGAAAATGCTTGAACGACAGAATCTCGTCCAAGTCAGATCCACTGGTGCTAGCCACTGCAGCTAGACGATGAAAAATTAGAGATGGTTCGACAATTTCCCTCTCGCTATCTATCAGTACAGATGACTTTTCAGGCATGGTTACAGCTTCCTCCTTTCTCCTGAAAACATATTTGTTAATTTCTTTCGCTTCCATGTCCTTCGGAATCTTTTCTTCCACAGGTTTGGCATCGTCTACGTTTACAGATGATGAAACGTGGACAACAGGAACTGCTTTCAATAGTTGTTAATCCTACCTAACGGGTTCTAGGGGCTCAATTTATCAAACTATAATTTCCATGTTCTCCAGATCTCTACCTTTCCTCGAAGATATTGCTTTTATGTGATTTTCAATAGTCGACTCTGCCAGGTCAGTCATGTTTTGTGTGCGTTTGTTAACGAGAACCAATGTAGACATAGCAGATATCCAAATTGTCTGCTGCAATTCAGTCATACCTCTCCCTCTCGTCAGACCACCACTCGTATTCATACTTCTCGTTAACGTTTGTTAGATCACCAAATCAAGAGAAACTGCCGCCGAATAGTTGTCAATTCTCCGGATGAACAGGTATTTCTGTAACATTCTGTTCTGCTCTGGGTTGTCTTTCCTCAACTGGAAATCGGCTGCAGGAACAGTCAAGTAGACTTCGTGTATGGATTGTGAGGGGAAGTGGCAAAGTAAGGAAGCATTTCTTACAGAGACTGTTGATAAAGCTCAAAATTAACACTTCGTTTAGCTCTCAGGTCCTTTCTCAAGATTCCAAGCAGGCCCAGATACTGAAACTAAAGGTGGGCAGTTCCGGACTAGGATAATGGTGGTTTTAAACGATGCAATATTTCGTGGATAAGTTCTGCTGATTGTGACACCTGTGCTTTGTCAATGGTATCTCCCTCAAGGAGCGACTCATATGCCTGTTTCGCCTTTTCAAGGAGATCTGGTAGCATGTCATTGCAATCAAAACTCTGCTATTCAATTGTGATTATAAAAGGTTCGCATAAACGGCTCTCTCCAGCAGACCATAGCCTCGAGCAGCACAAGAGACAGCTTTGCCTTGTAACATACTTCGCCCAGTGTTAGGCGCGTACGCTTGACTTATGATTTCCAGAAGTCCTTAATCAGCCATAAAGAATACCAATGGCTCCTTAGAAACTGATGTGGGTTTGAAATCCACCTAGGACAAAAATAGTATTTCTTAATGCATTTATGGCAGACTCTGCATCGACGGTATACTTTGCCTTCCAGTAAAGTGGTTGGTCAAAGATTATGACTAGAGTTTTTTCAGCTCGGCAACCGCGCTCGTTAGCATGCATAAGTGTATAATAAACACAGGAGATCAGAAAATCATTGAAAATCAGAAATGACTATCCGCTCTTTTACAAAATCGGAAGCATAATCCTGAACAATATCTTACAAAATATTTCTACTCAATATTCGCGGATCCCTGTTTTTTCTATTGTCTTTTTTCTTTGGAAGCAAATAGAACGGCACTAACCTTTTACATAATCTTGAACCAATTCATGTAGCAAGTACTATGGTAGATGGCTCCAGTGATTAAATCACGTAACGAATGGTACTAGGGAATGGATACCGCAAACTGGAGGGGGAAGGAGATTCTAGAATACTGGCTTGAAATTGAACTGTTTGAGACTCATACTCTAAGGCGCCATTCCTAGGTTGACAGGAAATGGTGAATCGACCGAAAAATATTAAAGTAACTAGTTCATATAGGTCGATTTTACCCCTGTTTTAGGTAAGATGAGGTACTTGACTACTTAAAATTTAGTTTCTAACTTTACTTTCGAATCCATTCATTTCCTAGGAAACGATCAAAAATATGACAACCAAATTAATTTCGAGATTTATCGAATTATTGTAATATCCCCGAGATCAATTTTTCCGAATTATTTCGAATTATTGTAATTTCCCCGAGAACAATTTTTCCCAATTATTTTAATTATTTTGAATTATTGTAATTTCACCGAGATCAATTTTTACTGTCAGTAAATATACCCGTTTAAAATACGTGTTAACAAGAGAAGTAAAAACAGCTGTAAGTGTATTGACCTATCGACTGGATTCCCCATGCAACACAAAAAAAGGATCATCATTGGAAGCTACTAAGTAGGCAAAGAGATTTATACCATTAGGGCTTCCCACAAATTCTAGACTTTGGCTGTCGTTTTCAAGAAGGACCATAAACTGCTGTGTAATTGAATTAGCAATCCTTTTTGTGTCCGGTACCTCGTATTCTTTTTAGGAAAAAGCATCTCTCCACAATTTGACTAGCATATTTTAGATGTTGCAAGTTTTTGCTATATTTACCACGGTGATATTGTAATATAGATATAGTTGAATGATTTGAGCTTTTAGATGTGCCTTCACAAATTAAGGATCTTAATAAAGTTATGTGTAAAATGACGTTGACTAGATTGTGTGATTATGGCCCTCTTTTTCGTTTTTTCCCCAGAAGTTGGATGAGTGTTTAGTTTTTGGTTTGTTTGTTAATTTTGTTTCCTTTTTCTTTTCTCCACAGTGGCTGTCCTTTTGGGTTGAAAATAAGTGAGGATGATGATGAGTGCGAAACACGAGCTATGGTCTATACTGTGTTTGCAAATATTTCTAATTATGAATACAGCTTTACTTAGCCTGTTCTACTGAACTTTTAGTCTATTTTATTATACTGTTTTTCTTTGTTATATTAAGCTTCGTTGTGCTTGCTATTGTTCAGTTACGTGTACTTTTTGTTTTGCTTGTTTATTGATTTTTTCTTTGTACTCCACTGTTTATACCTTTGTATGTTTCTGGATAATACATATAATAATAATAATAATAAATGCTTGAAAAATTAAAACTGATTTTGGATTTTAATTAAGTTGAATGTTGATATAAAAAATGTAGTCATTTTTTGAAGAGTGTCGGTTGTACTATTGGATTAAGGTTAGCCTTATAGTATTTTCAAATTCTAGAGCACTATGAGATGTCATTTTTCCTATAAAATTAAAAAACAGAACAGTTTTTTTTAATTGGAAGAAATAAGTAACATTAAAAATTAAAACAAACAGAAATTATTCTTTATATAAGGGAGGGGGACTACCATGTTCTCAACACTTGTTCTTTGCGCTAAGGTCCTAAAGCTATTCAAAACTATTTAAATTCCTTAAAGCCCTTGTGTTTTGTCAACCGCTAGTTTTTATATTTTTCCTGATATTGGGAATATCACAAGTTAGTTTAGTCGAGTTGGTTTTGTCGATATTTCTTACGTGATCTGCAAAGCATTTTGTATTCAATAAACCCTTAAAATAGATATTACAGGCGATGAAATTGAAGAAGTCAGGATTTTTTTTGTTCAAATAGGGCATTACGTGTAGGTTTAGTTTCTTACCTCCTTTAAACTTTCCCACAAAATACATGCAATTTTTATAACATAAATAAAGAGTTTAGGATCTTTCATTGTTTCAGTTTTCATCGGTATCCTTGAGAATTGGCTCACAAAACATTCAGTTGTTTTAACAAAAATAAAATAAATGACATTTAACTTTCATTGGGAAGTTTTTTTCCTTTTTTTGAAATGATTGAATTTTTTGGTTACATGCAATCCTGCATATTCTGGGTTTAGCATGCGTAACTTATCCACACCTAATCCAGATCATTTCAAATAGCAATTTTCCTAGCTTCTGGCGTCATTTCCGCCTAATTGGGTACTTCCAGTTTAGGGTCTTGGACCATGACATCGGGCAAAGATTTACGTTTTGTGGCAAAGAACGGTAGAAAAAGCCCAAAAAGATATTCAAAAGAAAACTAGATGTTGTGATTTTCTTCTAAATGAATACTCTATATATTCTATGACCTATGGTTAGATACGATCCTCCGTGAAAAATAGGAGATATTTCAGCGCTGCCCATGCAAAACATTGATATTCCTTTTGTTGAAGGTAAGGTTTACTTGTTTTAAGATTTGTTTATTCATTTATATTAGTACCTATTGTATATTTATTTGCTTTAATTTGTATATAGAACTTAAGGTTTACTCGTTTTAAGGTTTATTTATTCGTTTATGTTAGTACCTGTTGCATGTTTTTTGCTACGATTGTTTATTTAGTTTCTGTTCGTTTTGGGTTTCATTTATTCTTCAATAGTAATTTTGGTCTTTTTTAGTTTGAGTTATCGTAGGCTTCTTTTCCTCTGTTCTGAAATTTAATATGGCTTTTCTTTTCTTTAGAAATTCCTTTTTCGGATTTTTTTTTAATTAATTTCTGTTCGTTTTTTTTATTGCCAAAGTTTTAAGTTTTCAAAGTTTCCTATTTCAAAACAATTTTGTATTCTAATTAAATTAATAGTTTTGGCCAGACTAACAAAATTAAATTGAATATTTAATATATAATGATATTCATTGCAGAAAGCTCACCAGCTCAAGATTTTGTTGTACCCATGGCTGGATTTAAAGCTTTGACGCTTATAGGCCCACGAGTTTTAGCCGCTCCGTTTTTGCAATATTTTCGGGAAATCCCCCTCTAAAGGATCCACAAGATTTTGTATAGAGCCAGAAGACTTTTTCTTTCTCTTGCATGTCACTATCACACTTTGTATTGGCCCAAGTACTGCAAAAAGTATTTGATATAAGTACCAAGGGTTCGGCCAAAAATTTGTTTACTTAGTCATTCTAAATGGGTTTCGCCTAAGCATGCAACATATGGCATTATTTTTATTGTCGGTGATCTGCATTCTCAACAAAGGCAAATACTTCAGAAACAAATTTGATTGTATTTACTCGTGATGTCTGAGTTATCTTTGTTACAGCAAAACAAAACTTTTAAATCAATATGATTGTATTCAATGACAATCAAAAATTTGGCTTAATGTTCCAATTTTACTAGTGCCTTAATCTGCGGTCCAAAATTTAAGTCTTAAGCAGAAAAGCAGAAAAAAACTTACAGATATTACTGCTGTTAACACGCAATAGACTGTGTCCATTAAGCCAAATATAAATGAAATGAAAAAGAAAACTGATTTTTCAAAAAAAAAGAGTTTTCGAACAAAAGTAAAGAGTGATAATAGGACTTTGAAGGAGCAGAAATGACGTCATTTAAAAAGTGAAGCTTAAAGCGAATATAAACTGCTTATGAATGAATAAATGAAACTCAGACGAACAGCCATTAAAATAAACGTTCACAAAAAAACTTTATATGTGAAATATGTGAAAATAAATGTTCACAAAATGAAACCCAAGACGAACAAAACTTGAATGAATGATCAAGTCAAAACTAAAACAAACGGAAACTAACCTCTATAAAAGCTTGATTGGCCCTCTCTTCAACCCTCTTAAAGACCTGTGTATCATTTACGGTTTATTGAAAACAAAGTATATTATCTAGTTTTCGTTTTTTATCATAACATTAAAGTATGAAAAATTGTTGAGACCTATGGAAATTCAAATACTTTTCCTTCAGTTGTATAGAGAATTAGTTGGTGAAATATTTATTGATTTGTAAATTCAAATACTGATTCAACAACCTAAGAAGACCTCTTCAAAATTCACGAAAGTTGTATTTAGGCATTACGTTATTGTAGTTCTGAATGAATTAGAATCAATAAAAAAGTTCCGACAAAAAAATGGCCTTTTGAAATAATATAGTTATTAAATTGAATGTCATTGAATATTAAATTGAATGTAAATTGAATATTTATTTTGTTTATTTTTACCCCCCCCCCCAAGGATTTTTTTTCTTCTTCTCTTTTTTGAGTGGGGGAAAGAAATGAAGAAATGATTTAGCAGATTGAAGCAGATCAGTATGAATTTAGTATCTGAACTAAAAGGAACTAGCTTATGAACCTAATCGGATTACTTTTTGTACTGTATTGTGATTGCGCAATTAACTTGCGGACTTAATTGTGAGGGATTGCTCACTTCATACACAGTGAGTTATTATTAGTGTATAATTGAATATATTGGTGTTATCGCTGATTAAAAACTGTGATTAAGTTTGTGAATCTGCAGTATCTCGTCGGAATAAATGACGGGGAAAAAGCCCCTAAGGCTACCACCCGAGAAGGATACTCCCACTGAAACCCTTAGCCGGTCGCCATTCCAACCTACCTATAAAACTCTTCCTAGAACCCCCCCAACTACGCGATCCAAAACTGTTAGCCACTTGTCAGGAATTCAGGCCTTAGCCGAAACTAACTCTAATGAAAGAGGTGAGACGCCTGGCAAAAAGAGGAAAAAGGATGAAACTCGTTCACCAACGATAGTGCAACCCCTCTCTTCAAGTGTCCCAGAAACAAGTGCTAACGATCACCCCAATTATTATACTGTCTCAATCAAGAAAACCAATGGCCAACCCTTTTCAAAAGATCGAATAATGCAAATTAGGAAAGCTGTCTTTCTGATCACCAAGGTGAATTTTGAACTTGTTTTCAAGCAGGACGAGTCTATTGATATTTACTTTACGTCTTCTCAGGCGGCAGACCATGTCCTGTCAAAATCCAAAGAAATAATTCTTGATGGCTCAAAAATTTTAGCCACAAAAAAAGATGTGGAAAAGTTACACAAGTATGTGCTGTATGGTGTTGATACCAGTGTAAAAGTGGAGGAAATACAAACTGAACTAATAGATTCTTCAGGTCTTCTCATCAATCCTTCAACTGCTATAAGGCTAAGTTTAAACAAAGAAGGTTTTCTTCACCCTAGCCGTTCAATCCTCATTTGCTGCAAAGTTGAGCTAAGCGGAGAAATATTCTTGTACGGTATGTCTCTTTTTTACAAGATTTATAAGCCTAAGCCCCTACAATGCTCCACTTGTCTAGCCCACGGCCACAGCAAAAAACACTGCAAACAGTCCCATCCGTCTTGCCTTAAGTGTGGGAAAACAGGCCACGCAATTAGTGAATGCCCTGAGTCAGACCCTTTCTGCAGAAATTGTAACCGGAAGGGACACACAGCCCTCCAAAAACAATCTTGCCCAGCTCACCAAAAGCGAGTTGTAATCCTTAGAACATCTGATAAAATGAACCTACCCTACTCAGTTGTAGCTGCAAGAATCCCTTGGCAACCCACACCCCATCGGCCCAGTAGAAGCCAAGCAACAGTTGCTGTAGCAGATGCAAAGACAGTATCATTTCCAAAAGAGGCAAATAATGTTCATACTCAAGGTTCTAGTCATTCCCCCCATCCCTTACCTAAGTTTACTTCAACATCCTGCCCTCCAAAAGATTCATCTAAAAATAGCCAAGAATGGCAAAGGCTTGCAACTTATCTCACAGTCAGTCACTTAATTGAGGTTAGTAATGAAGCTGAGGAAACCAAAAATACTCTCAAGAAGAAAGCTATCACTAAACTCCTAGGTGATGACATATTAGAAACAGCTATGGCTCAATTATCCTCCATGAAAAAGGACATAGATTCCACATCAAAGCTAGTTAAGTCTGTAGACTCAACTGCAAATCAAATCAATGCAGGCTCTGAAATTGCCACAACCCCCAAGACGGTAATCGATGCCACTGCCCTAGTCAAAGGCAAGAAATCTAAGAAAAAAACGGCAAACTTTCCATCCCAGTCCAAAATTACCACCAATGATATTTCGTCGGCTGAAGAAGATTTCCAATATTCTAATCAAGGAGATGATGAAACTCAGACCACAATGGATGTTTAAATGTGCACCGTACAAGATTTTACATTTCTCACGAATTTATCACTGTGTAATAATGTTGTTTTTAACTATTACGATGACCAAAATAATTTGCCCACCAGCCCCTTAGCTAGCCCCGATAGCCCTTTAAATCAAATTAACTGTGAATATCTCGACACTTTTGATTTTGTAAAAAATGTGAAACCTAAGCTAATGGAAGAGACCAAACTTAATGTAATTTGCTTTAACATCAGAAGTATACGGGATAAGTGGGCTAATTTTAAAGACTTAGTTTTAATTAATGGTTACTGCCCTTTCGACGTAATTGGAATAACGGAAACATGGCTTTCAGAAATTGATGATAAGAATGAATTTTCCCTCCCTGGTTTTCAAGCTATTCATATTGAAAGAAAATTAACCAAGTCGTCTGGCGGCATTTCTCTTTACATCCGGTCAAGTCTGAAATTCACCAGGCTATTAGACTGTGAATCCTTATTCTCGCAACCTATAAATAATAGATGCATTTATTCAATAATCGTAGACATAAGTGTTGACGAGAATTCTCTTATTTTTTCATTATTTTATAAGCCCCCCTCATTTCCGACCCCTTTTTTTGTAATCTGTTTGATGATTTTTCTAGTTTTATTAATTTACCACAAAAGAAGGCAATAGTTTTTGGGGACTTCAATTGTAATTTACTAAATGTTAGCAATAATAATGATTGTGATACCTTTTTTGAAACATTCACCTCAAGTGGTCTTCTTCCCACAATCCTTTTTCCTACTAGAGTTGATCCTGTGAGGTCTACAGCTACTGTAATTGACAACATTTTTGTATCCACTTCCCTGGGAAACCACCTGTCCTCCAAAATAATATTTTCTGACCTGTCAGATCACTTTCCAATCTATCTCTCGCTACCCTCCCTACCAACTACTCAGCCCTCTAGAACTAAAACCCCTACGTATAATAGAATATATAATACTGTGAATATGAACAGGTTCACGGATCGTTTGAAATCCTTTGACTGGTCCAAGGTTTTGGATTGTCAGGATGTTAATTCAGCCACAAATGGTTTTACACAAGGACTGAGTGATCTTATCAGTTCAACCTTTCCAGTTCGTAAATCAAACCGAAAAACTAGCCATATACGCCCCTGGATGTCAAATAGCCTGATAATCTCTTCATATCGAAAAAATGACCTATATAAGTTAGCTTGCAAAACCAGTAACGTTATTGACCTGACTAATTATAAAAAATACAAAAATTTATATACCAAACTTGTCCGGGAAGCAAAAAAAAATTATTATTATTCGAAAATCTCTCATTGCAAAGGGAACTTGCAAAAAATTTGGTCAACAATAAATGAAATTCTTTCAAAAAAAAGAAGTTCAAGATCTGTACCTCTTAACCTTAAGGACATCAGTGGCAGATTAATTGACCCAAGTTCAGTACCGGATGCTTTTAATAATTATTTCACTAATATTCCAAATGCTAACTCCTGTTCCTTCTCCCAGTCAGTTCAACCTAGCAAGAATCCTGGATCTATGTTTTTCTCTCCAACTGATCGTAAAGAGGTGCTTCAAGTTATCAATTGTCTCTCTAATAGTAGTACACCTGACTTCTTTGGCATAAGTAATAAGCTTCTTAGGACCGTATCTTCCTATGTTTGTGAACCCATTGTGCACATAGCAAACCTGTCTATGACCAATGGAGTCTTCCCAGAAATATTTAAATCAGCAATTGTTATCCCGATTCATAAAAAAGGCGATCCGTCTGAGATAAGTAATTATCGTCCAATCTCACTTCTCCCAGTTATATCTAAAGTGCTCGAGAGAATTATATTCCGACGTCTTTCTCCCTTTTTATTTGGGATTCATTCTTCAGATTCGTTGATTTCTCCTCATCAATATGGCTTCCGTTCCAAATTTTCAACTGCTCATGCACTAATAGACGCCACACAGTTTATACGTTCCCAACTTGACCTTAAAAATACTGTATTGGGCTTATTTCTGGACTTTTCTAAGGCCTTTGATATGGTTGATCACAGTGTTCTATTAAGTAAACTCAACAACTTAGGGATTCGTGGAGTTCCTTTCTCATGGTTTGGCTCTTATCTCTCTGGTAGAGTACAGAGTGTGAGTCTGGGCGGGTTGACTTCACATCCCCTACCTGTCCGAAGGGGCGTCCCACAAGGCTCTGTTCTTGGTCCAATACTTTTTCTCCTTTATATTAATGATTTGGTTACGGACCTGGGTCCATCAGTGCACCCAGTACTTTTCGCTGACGATAGCAACTTTTTCATCACCGGTCCTAATTTACCATCCGTTGTCGCCTCTACTCAAACCCTTCTGAATAGAGTAGAGGAGTGGTGTCTAGTTAACTGCATGACCATTAACATCAAGAAAAGTCAGGTTGTATTATTTCGAACCCCTTACAAAAAAAATGAACCTCAGCAAGCACTTGGCCTAAAATATTCTACCAATCTCCTCCCACAGGTCGAAGTTGCCAAGTTTCTTGGTGTTCACATAGACTCCTCCCTATCATTTGCAACACACGTGTCCTACATCAGAGCCATAATTTTGCGACAGGTAAGTATGATTAATCGTGCGAATTATTTTCTTCCTCCCGATATCCTTGTCACCCTTTATTACTCTTTTATTTACCCATATATCTCATACTGTGGATCTGTTTGGGGCAACACTTTTCCTTCAGTTACCAATAAATTAAAATCTGCCCAAAACCGTGCCATCAAAGCAGTTTTTCGGCTGCCCCGACTATATCCCACCCAGGACTTGTACTCCGATTTTGGTATTATCCCTTTTGAACAAATCATCAAAAAATTAAATCTATACCTTGCATACTCCGCTTACCATAAAAATCTTCCTCCTCAATTATTATCTTATTTTAATATTAATAATTCTGAAGGCCTCTGTCTCCGTTCATCCAACCGTTCCTTCATTGTCCCCAAGTTTGTCTCTAGTTCCGCCCAGCGATCCCCCATTTATAAATCTATACTTCAATGGAATATAATACCCTCCAGTGTCGAGCTATCCACAAGTTTTCGCACGCTGTATAGCAATGTACTAAAATTTTGATATTATAACTCTCTAAATTCTTATTCAATTTGCTTTAGTTACTCATGTTTTCTCTTTTTTTTTTTTTTTTTTTTTTTTTTTTTTTTTTTTTTTCTCTTCTTCATTTTCAATTTTTTGTGGTTATGGTCCTCAACAAGTTCGCTTCCAGGATCTTTATTATTATTGGTGTTATATTGTAGTTTTATTTGAATAAATTGAATTGAATTGAAATCAATATGATTGTATTCAATGACAATCAAAAATTTGGCTTAATGTTCCAATTTTACTAGTGCCTTAATCTGCGGTCCAAAATTTAAGTCTTAAGCAGAAAAGCAGAAAAAACTTACAGATATTACTGCTGTTAACACGCAATAGACTGTGTCCATTAAGCCAAATATAAATGAAATGAAAAAGAAAACTGATTTTTCAAAAAAAAAGAGTTTTCGAACAAAAGTAAAGAGTGATAATAGGACTTTGAAGGAGCAGAAATGACGTCATTTAAAAAGTTAAGCTTGAAGCGAACATAAACTGCTTATGAATGAATAAATGAAACTCAGACGAACAGCCATTAAAATAAACGTTCACAAAAAAACTTTATATGTGAAATATGTGAAAATAAATGTTCACAAAATGAAACCCAAGACGAACAAAACTTGAATGAATGATCAAGTCAAAACTAAAACAAACGGAAACTAACCTCTATAAAAGCTTGATTGGCCCTCTCTTCAACCCTCTTAAAGACCTGTGTATCATTTACGGTTTATTGAAAACAAAGTATATTATCTAGTTTTCGTTTTTTATCATAACATTAAAGTATGAAAAATTGTTGAGACCTATGGAAATTCAAATACTTTTCCTTCAGTTGTATAGAGAATTAGTTGGTGAAATATTTATTGATTTGTAAATTCAAATACTGATTCAACAACCTAAGAAGACCTCTTCAAAATTCACGAAAGTTGTATTTAGGCATTACGTTATTGTAGTTCTGAATGAATTAGAATCAATAAAAAAGTTCCGACAAAAAAATGGCCTTTTGAAATAATATAGTTATTAAATTGAATGTCATTGAATATTAAATTGAATGTAAATTGAATATTTATTTTGTTTATTTTTACCCCCCCCCCCCCAAGGATTTTTTTTCTTCTTCTTTTTTTTGAGTGGGGGAAAGAAATGAAGAAATGATTTAGCAGATTCATGGTGGTTAGAGTTGCGGCCACAGTTAGGACTCTTTTGTCCTAAAAAAGAGTTAAATATTAATAAAAAGTATTTTTTAGTAAAGTACTAAAAAATAAATAAAAAAATAACTTTTTTAGTAATGGTCTTCTCTCTTGCGGCCTTGATTAGCATTAATTTTTTCTCTTTTTTTGTTTATGTTTCCATAAATAAGGAACATATTGTTTGAAATACATGCCATTTTCAGTAGAGCACAAATGAAATTTGCCTTTTAGAAGATTTGATGGGTCATAGCCTTGCTCTTATTTTTAGTAGCGCTTATTTATAAATCTTGACCAGCATTGTGATTAATTTTTTGAAGGTATAACAAACAGAAAACGCAATTTTATGTAAATCATTTACAGTTGAGCACTCTTGGCACTATAGCCTTTACCAAGCTTCGGGGTTCATATCCACACCATGAAACGTGGCTTTTTTTTAAGTTTGGCTTATAGTATGAATATGTGTCTGCTCATTTTAGATTTCAATATTCATTTTCAATTTCTCCTGGTAAAGTTTTTTTTTAACATTTTCGTTTTAATAATTAAAAATAAAAAGCTCGCCCAGTCCTTAAAAATTATGTCACCAATCTATTTAAAGTAGCTATTTAAGGGGGTAAATCAAATTTTTTCAAGAAATATCTGTTGCATTAGTCTTTTCGTCGCTCGTACAATAAAAAAAAACACAGCGTCAATTTTGATGTCTTTAAACAACCATTCTGCATTTATAGAAAATTCGGTCTTTCAGAGAATAGCCCTAAAATCTTGAATTATGTTCTAATTTTCAGACGTTTTTCTTATGTGAATGTACTCAAGTACAAAAAAGACTTAAGCACACAAAGTATGTCAGTAATTAAGTAGATAAGTTTAAGTAAAAAACATGTAACACTGATCACAAAATTCCCATTGACAGTAGCCATTCCGCTGTAATAGAAGATGTATAACAGCGTTTTTGTTTCTGAAGTTAATCACTGTGGGTATGCGCAATGGCTTGCTAACTCTTGATGTTGCTTAAAACTTGTTCACAATGAAATTTAGCTTACACAAAGGTTTTTCTAACGCAGAGGAATCAGCTAAATTCGCAACGAATTATAACATAAGTTGTTCAAAATCCAGAGCCAGTATCAAAGTTTTATTTGACCTTGCTTGGAATTTACCTAAGACCAGCTAGTTAGAAGGGCAAATTTAGGCCCTGAACTGACTCCTGAATGTTTCACTCAAATCTTTTCTGTTTCTTTAGGCCCCAGATTCATTCACAAAAGCTTCATTTCCGATAAGTGAACTACTTTTTAAGATGGCAAAAGTCTTTCACCTAGGAGTAATTACTTTACCGTGTAAAATATTAGCTTCCGCTGTAATAGAAGATGTATAACAGCGTTTTTGTTTCTGAAGTTAATCACTGTGGGTATGCGCAATGGCTTGCTAACTCTTGATGTGGCTTAAAACTTGTTCACAATGAAATTTAGCTAACACAAAGGTTTTTCTAACGCAGAGGAATCAGCTAAATTCGCAACGAATTATAACATAAGTTGTTCAAAATTCAGAGCCAGTATCAAAGTTTTATTTGACCTTGCTTGGAATTTACTTAAGACCAGCTAGTTAGAAAGCTTTGTTAAACTGTATTTTGAAAAAGAAACTGCATCACAGCTAAACCAAAATGCTGGAAATTTTAGGCCTTAACTGGCCCGAAGTAATTAATCAGTTAATGGTACGTAGCTCGAAAAGCCTATAATTTCAACCAAGAAGCTCGTGGCTGGTCCAAATTAAGGGCCAAACCCAAGACCAGATGGAATGATAGCCTCAATAAACTTTCGATGATGGCTAACATTGCTATTGACAAGACCCCACTTTTAGCACGAAACCAGTCGACCTACAAAAGCAGAGCTGTAATACTCTCTACACCACATTCTAGCATGGTAGGAGCCTTAGGTAAAATAAAATACACTATTTGAAAACTTTATTTATTTGACATTTAAATTCAAACAAAAGTTACCCCTACAGCCTAACCTATTAAATATAGTCATACTGCTTTACAGCACTAGTTTTAGATTAGACTTGTTCAAGTATGAGGCAATCTATGATTTATCGACTTCGTTCTAACTTTAAGATCCTGCTTCCAAAATTAAACTCAAGCTTTAAATGTGCGTCCATTGACTATAAGTGTATTTTAAATAGTCTCTTCGAAATTGTTTATAGGCAAAATAATTCAAGCTAATCACATCCCTTCTTAATAAAATTTTGACAGATCAAATGACGGAAAAATCTACTTTCTCTAGGGTATAGTAAATGATTACAGTTTTCTAACTATTGAAGGGGAGAACTTTCTATGAAAAGACCTAAAGTTAGCGATAATCGTAATGTAACCAAATTTCAGTGTTAGCTTAATCACATTACAAATGAGGATGAGCTTTTAGACATATCTCACCCTTTGTAGAACACACTAGGCTCCAGCCAACATTGAGCTGAAGGTATTCTCATGTTTCTTTTATTTCCAAGTTAGTAATTTCATTGAACGTGCTTCGTAATATCAGTCAAAATGTATCCAAGCCCTTCCGAACAAGGTACCTCAATCCACTCGTGGAAGATATTTACTTAAGTTAATTATTCTTCCCACGGAATTGGTAAAATTAGAGTACCATTCATAAGAATTAACATAAAATATAACATTACTGAAGTTTTCAGAAAATTTGTCCGTGAGAGATGAAACAATCTTAGTTCTTTTGTTACAACTGAAAATTTTTAAATATAGTGCTTTTACGCTGAACTACCAAGAGTGTCCTGTTTTAAATTTGTTTTTAGGTATTTAAGCTCAAAAATATCCGTAAAGTAGGCCAATTGGCATAAGGGGCTTCTGGAAATACTGAAATACACACTAAATGCATAATCCTTCAATATGGTGTTCTCTTATCACAACTTAAGCTTAATTTACGGCCAGTGTAAAATTTTATGGACTTTATATAAGCAAAAGGGATAGATCTTATCAACATAAAATCCCTATTATTCTAATTGCTTGTTGTAAAAATTATTTTCCGTAAGGTGTCATTTTTCTAACTAGCAGAAATTTCAGAATTGGTCGAAAAACACCGAAACAAAAAGATAGTTTGTACCCAGAGGATGCTGCAATGCGATCGTCTAGCCGCGTTTTCAAGAAGAAATCCACACAACAACGCGGATTTTCAAATTCAGACCGGGCAGCATGGATTTTCTAAACAATATTATTGAATCTGGAGGTAATTTTTGGAATAGCTAATATTTCTTTACTTAATTTTTTGAAGGCGAGTTTGATACAAGGTGAATATCTAGATGATGGGAACTGGAAAATCTTTAGTGGTTGGCATCTTCTGAAGGAAGTTAGCTAGCCTATGCTAAGTAATTACTAGGTCTGGTCAGTATATAGCCTACAATATTCCATAACTAGCATAAAGGCAAGTTGAACACATCCGTTTATTCCTTTTCAAAACCCTTTAAAATTTTTTAGGGCTTATTTCAGAATAGGGTATAGCCTAGGCTACTAATCAATTCACTTGTAAATGCACCCCTGACCATGTAGCTTATGGACCTATAAATAGACCCTAAAGAGTATTTTTCATTCCATTGATGCAGTTATACCTTCTAGCTTCTATACTGAGTCACTTTTTTCTCAGTTTTCAACTTATGTCTCTGTGATTTAGCCTGGTGAATGAGCTAAATTACCTTACCAAAATATTATTTGAAATGATTCCAAAAAGTGTAAATTAGTGGATGGAACCATAATAGTCTGATTAGTCACTATCATTGCTGACTGGCATTTACTAGATTTGTCCATATTGCTAGCAAGTATGATTTTAAGGTAACTTAAGGTAAGGTGTTATAAAGATATTGGATGCTATAATGTAAGAACTTCATTAAGTAAAATTCTAGTTTAGTGACTTCTTGCTATCTTAGAAAGGGGCTAGATTAGGAAAATGAAACTTTTGGGGATGGGTTTACAGGCTAAAGTATATCCTGGGAAGGTATTTTAAAGTACCCACCTCCAATTCTTAGCCATATCAATGTTTTTTTCAAAATTTAGGAAATGTATTTGCATATCTTTAAAACCTCATGAATTGGGATTGAGCAAATTTGTGAAGCTGAAAACAATTTTGTTGTACTTCATTCAAGCAGAAGATCTATTTTGCAAGGTTTCACTTTTATAACACACATAACATCTTTTATAGCCTAGCCTAACATCTTTAAAGGTCTTCAAAGTCAGGACCCTCTAGAGAGAGAGAGTAGAGGTAGATACTTCAAAACACCTTTGTGGGACATACTTTAGCCTGTAGACTCATCCCTGAAAGTTTTGTTTTCCCAACCTAACCCCTTTCTGAGATAGCAAGAAGTCACTAAACTAGGATTTTACCCTTCATTATTTTAGTGTTTATATCTTCCTTGGGCTCTATTTTGGACCATTAAGGGGAGAGGGCATTTACAAGTAAATATATAATTATACTTGGAATGTTCCTAAAAAATGGTTCAACTACATGTTCACCTTATCCCTAGCTCAGTTATTGAGGTAAAGTTGAAGAATAGCAGCTTTCCAGAGAGAGACATGCTTTAACTAAAATAGGGATATTTTTTAGTTTGTTAATTTTTGTTAATTTTATGGTTTGTTTGCATTCCTGACAAATCATCCCTGTAGCCCCTTCCTGATGGTCTCATTTAGCCCTATGCTATATAGAAAACTAAAAAAAGAAAAGGAAAAAACAATGAAATTGTGACTCTAGAATAGGCTAGGCAATTTAGCATATTTACATTGATAAGAAATGTCATGTTTCCCTCTTATTAGTCATATTTCTAATTCCTTTAATATAGCATAGTTTTTTTTATTCAATATTCAGCAAAATAACCTAAGCTAAACTGGATATCTTCAAGTCCACACAGAGTACCTTGTTTTACAGCAGATTAATCAGTAAAAATAACAATACACAAAGATGTTATTTGGACTATACATGTGTCCATGAGGGGGGGGGGGCAAATTGTTAGGGTAAAAAATATTATTGTGAAAAAGAGCATAAAATGAGGAATCTAAAGGTGTAACTTCTTTTTATGTTTGTTTTGTATATAAAGGAGGGGGATGAATTGTCAAAAATGCAAATTGATGAAAAAGAGCATAGAAATAGCAACCTAACATGTCTCTCTTTTTGTTCTTATGTGTCTCCTTTTGGACTTTTACTATTCCCAAGTTTTATCCAGTGCCCTGTACATATTGACTTTAGTCAATAATTTCTTAGACCACACTGCTTTTCCATTTACAAAAAAAAATAATTGAAGAAAAATGGGTTTAATTTCTTATAAAGCAGTGACAACAAAATAAAAACTATACTTTAACTAACCAAAAAATAAAAGAGGAAAAGAGGAAAGTGCCAATATAAACAATTACTTCAGTTTTTCTAAAATTACAGTCAGTTGTGGGAGTGTTTGTTTCAAAATGTGAGTTTTTGTTTCTTATATATTTGATTGTTTATATTTTTTATGTTGGTTTAGTTGTTGTGGCATTTTTATATGTCTTAAGAATAGTCTTAAATTGTTGTAATTTTCTCCTTTTTTGTTGTTTTTCTTTTCCATTGAGAAAGGCTCCCGGACGCGGGGCCAAAATATTTGGAGTATTTTAATTTTTTGGTTAGCTAAAGTGTAGTTTTTATTTTGTTGTCACTGCTTTATAAGAAATTAAACCCATTTTTCTTCAATTATTTTTTTTTCGTAATTGACTTTAGTCCTACCATTTGGGTAAAATACCCAGTACTCAGACAGCTAATTCTCATTTTAAAAGTTAAATCACTATAAAATCTTTATTACACTGTATCTTCCAAGTGTACTACTACCACAAGCCACAATAAACAAATAAATAAAACTAAAAAAAATACAATAAATAGCCAAGTCAAACACAAAACAAGATGAAATTAATATGAATAGGGCTGATAACCCTCATGCCTTCTCAAGACCAGAACATAGTTTATGCTTTACAGGAAAAACAAAACAAATAACCCTGCATTGTCTGTTTAGTTGACATACACTGATATTTATTCCTTAAAGTTTTCATAATTTTTTATTTATGAAAGTAAAAAAGTAAAAACATTTAAAATGTATTTGGTTTTCAGTAAAGTGCAAATTATGTTCTTGTCTTGAGAAGGTATGGGGGTTATCATCCCTACTGATGCTAAGCTCTGCTCATTTTGGCTTGGCTACCTATTGTAATTTCTGTTTATTTTAAGTCTTGTTTATTTATTGATAGTTACTTGTGGTAGCATTATGCTTGGAAAATTATTTGACTTTAATACTGCTCATTTTTGGCTAAATAGAGCTCTACTTTTCTTTGAAGAACATGTTTGGCAGAAAAAGATTTGTTGAATTAATTTTTGTTAGTTTTTAATTGACATAGTCATTTCATGAAAAAATAGTATTCTATATCTTTTCAGTTTTTTCTATAAGAATCCATAGTTTGGGTTGAAATTTGTATGTGGGAGAAACTTTTTCTACATTTTTAATCCAAATAAAACTTAATATCATTCCCAAAAGATTCTATCTAGGCTCAATGGCACCCTGGATACACTAACACTCTTTTTGTTTACTTAAATGGTAAGAGCAGAAGTAGTAATAGTTGTAGCCCCAAAACTTTCAACTTAGTACCCCTAGTTGTTCTTGATATATTGCTGAGATGTCTAATTGGCAACCATAAACATAATGGCTTTTGATTTAGTTTAAAGTAACATTAAGTTTCAATGCATAATTGGCCAATTAAATAATTGTGAGGGAGGGGTTGACCTGACCAATATCCCTAAGACATAGTTACTGGATCACCCTACTATGCTGAACAAAATAGTTGTCTCAAAATTTTGACTGGATATCTTTTGAAAATGAATGGGCTTGAGAGAAAGGCTGCTTGCCCTCCAATCTCTTTTTACTCTTTAAAAAGGCACTAGACCTTTTAAATTTGAATCAAATTAGCTCCTTTACAAGTTTCAATGATATTTCCAGTAATTATAGAGTGGTGCTACCTATGATATTGCTTATATAATCTTTAAAAAACAAGCATGCATACAATTTTTTGTTTAATTGAAACTCCTCTTAAACGTTCCCTAAAAGTTTTGCCTTAATACATTTAGCATCATTAATTATTGTAACTGTAGTGGTAGTATTAGTAGTCTGCACATGGTGCCTTCTGGCTAGCCCAAAATCCCCCACAACTTACCCTTTAAGGTCTATTTTGATATGAGATATACATTTATTAAAAAAGAAAACAAACACCATTCGCCTGTCAAGAAAGGCAATAAGCCTGGAAGGGCAAGCAAGGTTATCACCCTCAGCTAACTCAACTGATGAAGGAAGAAAGGAAAAAGACAATAAGAAGACTGGAAAATAATAACTACAAAATAAATCAGGGAAATACCTTGAATAGAATGACAACCTGGAGCAGGCTTCACATCAAAATCAGTCACAAGATAAATGAAACTTCTTTGCCTGTGACTTGAAGACTAGAAGATTAGGCACATTCTTCACACACTTGGGCAATATATTCCAAACATGGGGACCATAATGCCAAATTACAAAAGATTCCGAGTGGTACTCCTAAGCTCATGAGTTAAGTTATCAGATTTTCTTGTATTATGATCATGGTGATCTCTATTAAAAGTAAGAAGCTTTTCAAAATTTGCTTTCCATCATGTCTGACTCTTCAAAGAGAACTAGAACTGTACATTTCCATTCAATGAGCCCCCTCTAAAGTTCAAAAAACCACCCCTTTTATAGAAAAAACTGTATAGGCCCTGGGACATAACCTCCTACCCTTACACCTAGACTCTGGGGGATTCTGTCAAGCCCCAAGGCATTGTTATATGATAATTGGACTATTTTTGAACAAATTGATATCTTGACATTTCCATTGGATGCATTTTTTTGTGTCTGACTTTGTGTCCATGTGTTTTTTTGTGTCTGTGTGTTTTTGTGTCTGACTTTGTGTAGTTTTTGTGCCTCTCTTCCATCCTGCCTGTTAGACTGAGCGTCTGTTTGCTTGTCTCTGTGTCTGTCCTTGTGGTTTTGTGTGTTTTCTTTGTCTCTCTCCTACCGTGCCTGCGTGAGTGAACGTCTGTTTGCATGTCTCTGTGTCTGTCTTTGTGTTTTTGTGGGCCTGACTTTGTGTTTTATGTATGTTTTTTGTCTCTCCCATCTTGCCTATGTGACTGAACGTCCGTTTGCATGTCTATGTGTTTGTCTGTATGTTTTTATGTGTCTAACTCTGTGTGTGTTTGTGTCTGACTTTGTGTTTTTAAGTGTTTTTAATCTCTCTCATTGTGCTTATGTGACTGAGCGTCTGTTTGAATGTCAATGTATCTGTCTTTGTGTTTTCGTGTGTCTAACTTTGTTTTTTGTCTCTCTCCCACCGTGCTGACCTGTGTGACTGAGTGTTTCTTTTGATGTTTCTGTGCCTGTCTTTGTGTTTTTGTGTGTCTGACTCTGTGTGTTTGTCTTACTTTGTGTTTTTGTGTGTGGTTCTATCTCTCTCCCACCATGCTTGTGTGACTGAGGATCTGTTTGCATGGGTCTGTGTCTCTGACTGTGTGTTTGCGTGTCTGACTTGTGTTTTTATGTGTTATTTTTCTCTCCAACCGCACTTGTGTGAGTCAGCGTATGTTTCCATGTCTCTTTGTCTGTCTTTGTGTTTTTGTGTGTCTGACTTTGCTTTTTTTTTTATGTGTCCTTGTCTCCCATCGTGCTTGTGCGACAGAGCATCTGTTCGCACGTCTCTGTCTGTCTTTGTGTTTTTGTGTGTCTGACTGTATGTTTGTGTTTTTGAGTCCGAGTTTGTGGTTTTTTGTGTGTGTTTTTCGTCTCTCCCCCGCCATGCCTGTGTGATAGAGCATCTGTTTGCATGTCTCTGTGTCTGTGTAGTGTTTATGTGTTTCTGACTGTGTGTCTGTGTCTCTGAATTTGGTTTTTTTGTGTGTTTTTTTCTCTCATTTGTTAGTGAGAAAATGATTTTTGTTCCTGGTTTATCTCCATATAGTAAGAAATTTATTATCTATGACTCATATTGAAACAAAAGCAAAAAAGGGTCTACTTTTCTTCGGTAGCGCATTTCATTATTGTAAATAATGAGCCTTCTACTGCAAAGCGTTATATTTACGGCTATATAATCACATTCAAAATGTGATTTTGATAATACTAAGATTCAAACTAATACAATGTAACAGGCAAGTGCGTCTAATAAAGCAATAGAAACAAGGCATTTTCATTAAGACCTCTGAGAAAAAATCTCTTAATATGACTTAAATTAACCTCTAATAATAAACCACCCCACTCCCCCTGGAATTGGGTGCTAGGGTGGGTCAGCCATATATTGTCACGGTGGCGTGAAAATGCATAGTTTTGACTCAAAGAAGCATGTTATTTTCATTAAAACATCTCAGAAATGACGAAATGCAAACAAAGAAAAAAAGCTGTCTCTTTTTTCTTCGTTTGAGTGTTTCATATACTAGCGAGAAAACGTATTGTGAAATTGACGTTTTTTATTCAAAATGCATTTTATTCAATATGTAATTTTGCTAATAGCAAGATTTAAATTGATACAATGTGATAGGCAGGTGCATTTAATAAATCAAAAATTGATAGCATTGGGATGCTTTCGCGCTCTCATGTGATTACATAAAAAGAAAAATAGTTTTTTTTAACTGAAAGTAAGGAGCGACATTAAAACTTAAAACGAACAGAGATTACTCCGTATATGAAATGGGTTGTCCCCTCCGCAATCCCTCGCTCTTCACGCTAAAGCTTTTAATTGTATTAAAAAGCAGAATTGTGGCAAAGAGTCAAACTTTAGCGTAAAGAGCGAGGGATTGCGGAGGGGACAACCCATTTCATATACGGAGTAATTTCTGTTCGTTTTAAGTTTTAATGTCGCTCCTTACTTTCAGTTAAAAAAACTAGTTTTTTTTATGTAGTTTCTGAACGTTTTTGAATTAATGCATGTTTGATTTTTGCTCTCCACACATAAATTATTGAAATGAAATTTGCATATTAATTCCTTTTTTGGCTAAATGACTTTCTCTTAGTTTTGATCAGACGATTTTGAGAAATAAGGGATGGGAAAGGAGGCCTAGTTGCCATGCAATTTTTCGGTTACATAAAAAGGCAACTATAAATTTTTATTTTTAACGAATTTTTCTGTTAGTAAAAATTATACCTAACTTAAGAATTATCTTACGTAACAAACTTTTATATTCTTCAATTTTTATTATGTATATGAGAGGGTTTGTACCCTCGTTAATGCCTCGTTCTTTACACTAAATCGTAAGTTTTGTCCCAATTCTTTAAGAATGACCCCTGAATCAGAAAAGCCGTAGAATTATGTTCTAGTCTTGAGAAGGCATCGGAGTTGTGATCGCTGAGTTATTTGATCGCTTGGTTATTTCTTGTAAAAATTAAATAAAAAAACAGTTTTTTAAGTGAAAGTAAGGAGCCACATTAAAACTTAAAACGAACAGAAATTACTCCGTATATGAAATGGGTTGTCCCCTACACGATCCCTCGCTCTTTACACTAAAACTTTTAATTGTTTTAAAAAGTAGAATTGTGGTAAAGAGTAAAACTTTAGTGTAAAGAGCGAGGGATTGCGAGGGGACAACCCATTTCATATACGGAGTAATTTCTGTTCGTTTTAAGTTTTACTGTCGCTCCTTACTTTCAGTTAAAAAAACTAGTTTTTTTATTTAATTTCTGAACGTTTTTGAATAAATGCATGTTTGATTTTGGCTCTCCGCACATAAATGATCAAAATGAAATTTGTATATTAATTCTTTTTTTGGCTGAATGGCTTTCTCTTAGTTTTGATCAGATGATTTTGAGAAATAAGGGGTGGGGAAGGAGGCCTAGTTGCCCTCCGATTTTTTGGTTACTTAAAAAGGCAACTAGAACTTTTAATTTTTAACGAAGTTTTTTATTAGTAAAAAATATACGTAACTTTTTCTTAACTTACGTAACAAACTTTTATATTCTTAATTTTTATTATGTATACGAGGGGGTTTGTACCCTCGTTAATACCTCGCTCTTTTCGCTAAATCGTAAGTTTTGTCCCAATTCTTTAAGAATGACCCCTGAATCAGTAAGGCCGTAGAATGAACAGTTGAAATTACTAAAAATACTTAAGCATAAAGAGCGAGGTATTTATCTCCTCCTAAATACCTCTTTCTTTATGCTAAAGTATTTTTAGAACCCCTCATGGGCGTAATAATCTCTGTTCGTTTTATTTTCAATGCTACTCCTTACTTTCAATTGAAAAAACGTTTTCATGTTTGTTTTTTCATTGTTTTTTTATAGTAATGCTGGAAAATCCTGCGCCCTTGTCATTGAATTTTTCTTCCCCCATGACATATTCCTCCAAGGAAAGATCCTCCCACTTAGCCCCCTCTCCTCAACCCCACCCCCAAACCAAAAAAATCCCCCTGAAACGTCTGTACACTTCCCAATAACCATTACTATATGTAACACAGGTCAAAGTTTGTAACTTGCAGCCCCTCCCCCAGGGATTGTGGGGGAGTAGGTCATTCCCAAAGACATAGTTAATATGGTTTTCGACTACGCGGAACAAAATGGCTATCTCAAAATTTTGATCCGTTGACTTTGGGAAAAAATGAGCGTGGGAGGGGGCCTAGGTGCCCTCCAATTTTTTTGGTTATTTAAAAAGTGCACTAGAACTTTTCATTTCCGTTAGAATGATCCCTCTTGCAACATTCTAGGACCACTTGGTCGATACGATGGCCCCTCGGGAAAAGAAAAAAAGCAAACAAATAAACACGCACCCGTGATTTGTCTTCTGGCAAAAAATATGAAATTCCACATTTTTGTAGATAGGAGCTTGAAATTTTTGCTTTAGGGTTCTCTGATACGCCAAGTGCGATGGTGTGATTTTCGTTAAGATTCTATGACTTTTAAGGGGTGTGTCCCCCTATTTTCCAAAATAAGGCAAATTTTCTCAGGCTCTTAACTTTTGATGACAAAGACTAAATTTGATGAAACTTATATATTTAGAATCAGAATAAAAATTCGATTCTTTTGATGTATCTTTTAGCATCAAAATTCCGTTTTTTCGAGTTTCGTTTACTATTGAGCCGGGTCGCTCCTTACTACAGTTCGTTACCACGAACTGTTTGATTTCTGTTTGTTTTGAGTTTTATTTATTGATGTGATTTGTAGTAGTTTTACGCTTGGAAGGTTATTTTACTTCATTTCTGCTCGTTTTTGGCTTAGTGGATCTGTTTACTTTTCTTTGAAAACTTGTTTTTTGGGAAAAGTTTTTTAAACTAATTTTCTAGAAAAAAATGTATTTATTTCTTAAAAAGTTGTTCAATAGCTTCAAAATAAAAATAAAACTTTTGTTTTAGATTCTCGCGTTGCAGAATGGTTTCTAGTCAAGTCACCAATCCCAGTTATCTGTGTTATGATACTCTACATAATTTTTGTAATTGTCGCCCCAAGAGTAATGGAAAATAGAAAGCCTTTTGATCTCAAATTTGTGCTCATGGTCTATAATGCATTCCAGATATACCTATCTGCTTGGATGGCATATGAGGTAAGATAATATTTTCTTTCTTTCTTTCTTCTTTTCCTGGTGTGACTTTGGAAAATGTTTATTATAGTTACTTCATTTTAGATAGTGCATGTTTACCTTTTATACCTAGGGATGCAATATTATCTATAATATGTTCCAAAAGCTTATGTCTCATGATAAAATTTAGCACCCAAGTTCACAAAAAAGTAGGTTTTCTAACACAGATTACTTGACATCCAGAAACCTTGTTGTGTCCCAAGTATATATGCAATATGCCTTGTTTTAATGGGTTAGCTGTTGCATGGGTATCGGTATAATGTTGATCAGTATCTCTACTTACTCCTTCTGAGAATAAACTGGATCCTCCAAACAGTAGGTGCTTATGTTCAATACACAACACACGTTCACTTATAGCAAATCTTCGTTTAAATTCAGATGCAACTCAAATTTAAAAGTCGTACTTCGGTAAAGAGACAGCATTTGTACCTTGGAAATCAATTGCTGATGAAAATTATAATATCTAAAAGTTTCTTTAGGGATACTCCTTCAGGATAAATCTTGCTTTTTCCTATCAATGGTTGTATTCCTTGTGCAATAAGCCTGTTCAAGATTGCCTCCTTTGTCCAACAAAAAGCATATGTTCACATCTCACAAAAACTCATTCTTACTGGAATCCTGCATTTGTAAGAAACCATCATAAGTTTTTGAAAACGAAATTACAAAATTAATTTTTACTTGTTTTGTTCATTTGGAGGGCGTAAGCTTAGTCAGCGATTTAGCCCTTTTCTGGATTTTCTGTTTTTCTGTTGTGTTTTCTAGATGAATTCAAAATGTTTGTTAACGAGACAGAGGAAACCAGCTGATTCAAAATTATTTTTAATGACCAATAATTTTATTCTGTAACACTTTTCAAAGTAATAAAAATGGTTGTGTTTCTGTAGCATTTTTGAGTTCGTTTTCAGTATCTGTGCTTAAATAGATTGAGAAAACCTCTTTTCTTTAAAAGATTTATAAAAAATTTTAATCTTTATAAAAAACGAAGAAAAAAAGCATTCGTTTATGTGACAAAACCAAAGGTGTTCATTCTATTCTCTGTAATATCTATTTTCCATGTGTGAGTAGTATCCCCTCAATAACTGTAAACCGACCCATAGCTGCTACTTCTTTCTTCGTTTACTGATTTAAGATGACAAAGAAGTTTAACGTCGATCCCCTGAAGACGCAGCTGTTATTAATTTTCTTCAAGTTACAGGTGCACGTTACGTAATAGGGAATGTCTTTAAGAGATTCGAGTGTCTGTTACATAATAGGAGTTGCGCGATTTGTTGAATTTATTGAGTATGACGTAATCTTGCGTGACTTTTTGCATCTTGTAATCGCTTCAGTATTATTTCTGCATCGGAAGAATAAAAATCTACATCTTATTTTTTTTTTTTTTTAAGCGAAGATGAAACATTCCAAAAAGGTGTATGTACGTTATAGTGCTGTAGTAGCATTAAATGCCGGGGAAGAGAAATATTTGAATTATGAAAGTGCTTCGTAATTGGATATGTAAGTGGGCATTGCCATGACGCCATGACAGTAAGGAGTTCAATTTTTTTACAGTACCGAGAAAATTCAAGCGTTATAGAGGTGGATAACCGCAAGTAGCATAACAAAAAATCATTTGGAATATAGTGACTTTGGAAAAATTGACAACTCTAGATGATACTTTTCAAAGATCGTCAGTGCAAAAGAGAATCTTTCGCACTTTATCAGTGCGAAAGAGAATGATAGACGTTATAATGAAAAATGAGTCTCCGTCTTTGGGGCATTGTTTAAGACTTGTGTTTTGTTGTCCCGAGGCATTTAGTCAATTTATTAATATATTAATCGAAACAAAACAAAATGATATTGCGCATCTGTTTTAAGATTACCCGGAGTTTCAGTTACTCCTCCCATTTCTCTAGTGACCCAATAAGCGATCAGCATAAGTGAAAAGTGATAGCAAAGAACGTTCGTTATATGGATCGCAAGTTAATTTCTCTTTGGAAGTAAGACAGTCAACATTGAAAATGTTTTGCGCATGTCCATTATGTTTGTATACATTGAGCATCTGGTCACCCTGTGAGAATTGTACTATTATTGATAACTAATGAAAAGTGTAGATTATGTAATTCGTATAAATTGCATAGAGAATACGCAGTGCAAGTTAAAGACTATAAGTCCTGTCTTGAAGGGATTTGTGACTCTCACCTAAGAGGTTTCCTATGCTCCAATTATCACTATAATAAATGGGAAAATACTTACCTTGGCATGATTGCAAAAAACCTTAAGCTTTACTTCAGTTCATTTCTAAGAGACTGGTATCGTCGTGGTTTCAAATTGTTTTAGGGGAAGAACCTGATCTACGCTTCAATTGCTGGGATAATAAGAGAGTGGTTTTCACGACATTGCTGTGAAGATACTGGCTATTATGACTATAAACCCACTGATTTTTATTTGGCTGTTACCGAAAGTGATTCTTTATATGAGAATTTCGTATGTAAAATTGCTTCAAATAAGCAAATTGAAAAATACGAATTTTGTAATATGGATTAAAGTAGTATGATTGACTAATACAAACAGATACAAACTGACAAAGACAGATACTGGGACAATCAAACACCTGCTCAGACACACAGCCACAGTGAGAGAGACGAGCAAACAGCCAGTTAATCTATACCTGCACCTGGGTACCTTTAGCCAACCTTCAATCCCCACCTCTATTTTTGTTTAAATACCTTCATTCGCGTATTACCAGAACCATTAGTAAGAAGTTGACCCTCATCGTCAACTGTTAGTTTCAGGCATGTATTGTCTCCGAGCACTAACTTCTCTGGAAATACTTCTCTCGTATATGCACCATTATAAGAGTTGAATCTTTTCGATACTCCAAAGGAATTTAATCTCTCATTGTCATGACAACGCACACATACATTTCCAGTTAGATCTCTATTAATGCTTGTCTCGTAGTTCAAATATTTGTCTTTGTCAGCATTCAACGCAACGATAACTTTATCATGTGCACGTACTTTCTTTGAATATTTCATCCCCACTTATTTTTAATATGATGCGAGTGTTATCATTCCCTTATACAATAAATACTGATTGAAAACATAGAATAAACTAGGTAGTGTCGATGACCAGCCATAGAGTACCCCTGTGGCAGCCGCATTAAAAGAAAGAACATCCAAAAAACCATGTTCACCAGTCGAAAAAAGTCCAAACAATTCTGAGTCCAAAAAAGAGGGGAAAAAGTTTAGGAGATGGGCATTGGGGCCCTTGGAAGCTGGGTCATGGATGACCAAGGGCCGTCGTATCGCTGCTTAAAATATTTTATTTCAACTTTATCCATACCCCAATACTGAGCAATATTTTCAAAAATGACCAAAAAACAAAAAATATTTATATAATTATCATGACTTGAATATTGAGTATTATAGAAGATTGAACATTTACTAATCATGTCCTGATAGGAATATTTAGATACTAAGTGTTTAGAGTCTGTGTCTATGTCACCACCACTACTGCTATCGTCTTTGCTTTAAGCGTCCTCGTTGATTTCTTTTTGTGATGTTCCTTATATCATTTGTTTCTGTGTTCTTCCTTGGGTTTGTTCATTTATTTGTGCCTGTGTTCCTTCGCTTCTCTTCTCCTGGGTTGTTCGCTCGTGTGCCCTTACCCTCCTGTGTTGCTTTGTTCCTTTGCCCAGGGGCGGATCCAGGATTCTTTTTAGGGGGGGGGGGGGCAAAATATTTTACTCCGATAAACTTGCGAATAAAGAAATGCTAGCAATTAAAAGGGAACCTCAGCGATTATACGCCCTTTCTAGGTTGTGGGAATGGTCGTAAATTTAATCTAAAACCTGCTGAGGGTTAAAGTTATAATAAAGCTGTTGAAATTAAAACAGTGTAAAAATATTGATACAAGAAGCAGTAAGTTATTGAAACCACCGCTTCATAAAAAAAAATGAAAAGCTGTACACTCTACGAAAAATATGTTTAATATGGCAGCATGATATTATCCCAAAACCCACCACTACGTTAGGGGGTGTGCGTGCCCCCGCGCGCCCACCTGGATCTGCCACTGCTTGTACCCACCTTTTTCCCGTTTTTCTTGGTCCTGTTCGTTCCCGTGATTGCTCCTATGCTAAATTGACAATAAAACCTCCCGTTATTTCAATATTTACCTTCGTTACAATAGGCCTTGACAGTGGTATATCACTGTCAATATGGCTGATATGACTGATGTCATATCAGCTTCTATCTTCTCTTTTTTTTTTTTTTTTTTTTTTACTGAAAAGTACATTTGATTGTTAAGTTTATTTTTATTAATATTCCAAGACAAATGTATAAATTCACGATTTCCATATATTTGTATTGTTTTGTATCTTCACAAAATCTGTTTGTTATATCCTTTTGTATGTTTATAACACAAATGAAAGGCTTTGTCTTTTTTTCTGTGTTATTATGATCAATGGCTGTGCTGCCAAGAAATGTATTTTTTGTGAAAAATTTCATTGTGTTTTAATTTAACCACTTTCATATGTTAAAACAGCTGCTAGTAGTTTCACTTTCCAAGAAAATTTGCCCCGTCCAAAGATTTTTACGACCACATCTTTTATACGGTGCAGTCGGATCAAGAAAAAAATGTGGTGAAAAATTTAGGAATTATACCCATGCGTTAACACTGTAATTCACCGTGCGTAAAAAAACCTACAAAAGCCATACCTAAATGCTCATATTGTGGAAAAACTGAGGATGATAAAAAAAAAAATTCTGATGAAAAATTTGAATTCAGCATAAAAAGTTGCTTGAAGAACGATATAGACGTTCCATGTGCCAAAATTTTCGTCAACAGGTGTCATTAACCGGAAGATAGGCCATTGAATGTTTTCGCTTTTACATCTTGCAAGTAGCAAGTCCGCAAGATTTAGAAACTCAATTTCGTTCTCATTTCAGTAAGAAACTGCTAAAAAGTTTTTCTTGAAGGTTAAGACACGCATTTCAAGGAGTGCAAATTCTTCTTCCCCAGAGATTGTCCTGAAGGAACCTCCTCTATATGAAAGTAGAAAAACAATGGTCTTAAAGTCCTTTTAATTTATTTTTTGATCCCCCCTCCGACTTGGAAAAATCCGTCTATCTCTTCCCCTTAAGTGCGAAGCTGTGAGCTAAACCCTGGTTAAAACAAAAACTGTAATAAGGTAGATAGCCCTATTTGGGGCTAGAAATTGATTTCAAGTGCGGAACTTTCAAGTTTCATTTCAAGTGTGATCCTGTATATTTAAGGCAAACCCTATGAAATATAGGTACGTAGACTCAAGAAATTGTAGAAAGGTGAGGGATTTAAAAAAAATAATGCAGATATGTCCAAAATAGAGGCGAGGGGCAATTTTGTTTTTTTTTAATTTTTTTTTCAATGAAAATGCAAAAAATGGATTTTTAAAATGTCGGAGAGTAGGGTTGAAAATACTTAAATTGTAATTTCTGCAACATTTTGAGAGGTCGTTTTCTATTGGGCAAAGTTCAAGAAAACCAAAAATGACATCAGAATGGAGCAGTGGTATTATTTAGAACCCATTTACGTTCTACGTGAGGTGGGTAAATAATCCAAATTTATAGTTGTGCAGTCTTTTCCAGAGTTATGATTATTTTCTAATAATTCAAGGGTAGGGGGACTGAAAACAAAATTAGAATTCGAAAATAAAATCAATAGGTTAACCCCATTGTAAACTGGGTAACTAGGGGGTAAAAAGACTTCATTTTTTGTCTGTGGTCTACTTATGATTTTAACTGTGCTTAATAGCAATTCCAGCCAGTAAAATTCTGAATTAATCTTACCCCTTTTCAAAGGGGAAGGGGTCAGTTTTGCTTACATTGATGTTTTTGTGCTTATTGTCGCTCCTGCCCCCACTCTTTAGCACTGGAAGAGGGGAATGAAAGTATCACAGGATTACCATCTCTAGCTATGTTCTTGGATTTGACAGGTTCGTTTGTCAAGCAAGAAAGGTAAAAGCTCTATAAAAAAGAAACACACGGGAACACCTTGATCACAACTTGACGTTTAATCACTAGGCTATTGATTAAAATGCAGAATTTGGCTTACTTATATGGATCACCTTCAAAAAGACCACACTATTCAAAAGAAAGGTTAGGGAGCATGACTGATGGCACTATTAACAAGGAATAATATAGAAATGGTCACTTTTGGCAAGCGCGTTGAATGTCATCACGGTCACTTTTGCAGTTGCAGTAGATCCGTTTGAGAAGTGTTTCAGGAGTGATGCATCAATCATAACAGGTACATATTCTTTTGACGAAAATTTTCATATCTAGACTTCGGGCTCTAGAGCTGGCACTGGGTACGACCTTGTCATCATCTGAAAATGAAAACTCATGTAGTGGGGTACTTTGCAGCAGTTGACATGGGCACTTAGTGTTCGGTGTGGAACAAAACTAGCCGTACTGGCTGCACTCGATGTGAAGCGACGGTAGTGGAGCTCAGGTAAAGCTTTGTCAGATTTAGTTCAGTATAAGCGTAGAAGACCTCTCTCATCTACCTTAATGAGTTTTTCCCTGTTTGCTGAAAACATTAAACTATTTTATTGGCTTTAACACCTAGCATCAGCTGTGTCATTTAGTACTGAAAGGTTACCAATACCATGCAACCGCAAACTGGTATCATCGAAGTTGGGACGAACAACGCTGACTTTGTCAGCTCTGGTGCTAGATCTTCAAGTAAATGATGTCAAAAATCTTCACAGTAAAAGTAAAATTTTCACTTTAGAAGCTCTAGTCTGGGAATGAAGAGATGCCTGCCGAGATGCGGGATTTTCATAGTGTATCAGCAACACACATTACTCGATATAATTTTGAATCAAACAGGACTCCCCTTGCTCGGCTGAAGACGGTGCAGTTTTTGCTATGAAAACATCTGCATCACCTATGGCTAGTTAGACTTGGCACCCGGCTTCCGCAAAGTTCTCTAGCTATCATTTTAATTGTATTCAGTTTGTTGTCTCAGTTGAAGAGAAAGCCTTCTTTCTTGTAAGCAAGCTGCATGGTAAAAGTGAGACTGATTAACGTCAGTGTTCCTTTCATCTGCTTCAGATGGGTTTGATGTCTGATGGTCAGTTCAGTTGCATAACAGTCAAGAATGACGTCAGTTAAACTGAAATAATTCTGTACAAAAGGTAAATAAGAAACAACACATCCCCGTAAGCGAATAAAGTGTCTGATCCTACTGCATAAAACAGCCCTGGACCATAGACGACAGAGCTATTGGTAAGTCCTGCCTAGTCTGCCGGCCACGTTGTTTCATGAGACTCGAATACTGCCAACCCGAGTGTTAATAGCTCAGATTTGAACGTATGTATCAGATTCGAAGCATCTGGTTGACCAAACATTTTTATTCCGATCTTTTTTCCACAAAGCCCCTACACTGACAAAATGGTTTAAATATTGGCAATGTCTCTGGAGATGTTCGACTAACCGATGTTCAACAGGCTGGGGGTATTTTAATTAGCTATTGGCAGTAAGGGATTGCACCAAAGCGTTAACTTTCGCAGAAGTTGGATTAGGCGACGTACATTCAGCTTTTTGCACTTCCGACAATCCTCGACCTCTTGTCAAGTCTCGGTTTGTTTTGAGACTCTTCGTCAAGATCTGCTCAGTTGCTAGATGAGGAAACAGTTGTGCCCAGCTTCCGTCGCTTTTTCAAATCACGAATCAGTTTCCGAATCATTTTTCAGTTTTATTATAAAGCTGTGGGCCTTAACTACCTAATTCGCGAAGAACAGAGCTGAAAAAAGAGTCAATTGGATGTCTGGTATTGGCGGTGTTCGGTGGCTGAAAAATATGGAAGCTTGTCTTAGGTAGTTTAGAAACACAGTTCAAAGCTGCCAGATCTTGGAGAACCTAGAAACCTCCTTCGAATTATGTTGGACATTATTCATGTATTGGCAACACATCTGCGTGGTTCTACTGTACAATTCTGTAGCATTCCCTTTCTCAGCCAATCCTGTGACCGCCCTTGCACAGCCAGAAATTTTCGGTGAACCCCCGGTGACAGCAACACGTATGGGCTCACTTCTTGCTTACGGTCTAAATGATTTACTTGATGATGGAATTTTTAAGTTCTACCTTTGTTTTCTGTCTATAAGGGCGTAAACTACTAGAAAATGACCTTCAAATCTAGAAATACTGTACATAATAAAGTTTTGACTTTTTACATCCTCTAACCTGGCGAGAAACCAAGTATTAAATGATTCTGGTTCGAATATTCTTTTTCGGTTTTAATTAGTAGCAAACGACCTTTCTATTGCAGAAATTAAGATTTGAGTCCCCACTCCCTTTTCTTTTCCCTAGGAAAGGGGGTGCTCATGTACGAAAGATTTAGGATGTGTCGAAAAATTTTCCGGAACATTTTGGTGCCAAAAACATTTTTATTGCTCATGTTTATTGCAAATGTTGTGGTTTACGCTTTTTTCTGTCTCTACTAGACTATCATCGCTTTCAGTTATGGCGAAATATATGCGAAATGAGATCAATTTTGGCGGGGAAAAGATATGTCTTCGGTTTCTCGTGTCCTGTTTGCCATGGAACTTAACAGCTTCAAAAATAAGTCTAACGTGCAGGTTCAAAGCAAAACGGATACACTTATGGTTTATTTTTGTGGATTTCCGTGTCCCCAAGTCCATTAATTGGACCATTCCCCGTCGGTAAGGACCATCCTGAAAAAACATCTTTTTACGGATGTAAACACGCACCTTAACCAAAAAATTAAAGCATGCTAATATAGATAGCTTAAATGACCTTAATTCTAGCAGCAAGCGTTATATAAACTATCGGATGAGACTTGAGTCCCATAAAGAGCTAAGCTTTAGTTGTGCCTCTTCAGGGTGTCCGTCAGATCCTACATCCGTTGGTTAGGGGTTAAAAAAAGCTTACGAAACTAAATTCAAATTGTCCTCTTTTCAGTAGTGAACAAGATAGTAAATCCAAGCTAAAAAAAATCTTGGGCATGATGGTCTGTCTTCTGGTGCTTCGTGATGACAGATAAAATATTATCCATAGAAGGGCTATATTTGTAACTTCAAAGAACATATATGCTCTAGTTGAATATTTCAGAAGACATTTGACCAACCCCAATTTTTTTTTTCTCAACCTTGCATATTCACAAGGGTATTCCCTAAAAATAAAGATTTTTTTTATAAGAAAATTTTGTATGATAAGATTATCTATATCCCCTTGGGAGTCGAATTATTTTAAGAAATAAATATTATCTATGTGTGTTATAACAGCACTCGGTACTGCTAGCTACAAAGCCTGTTGTACAATTTGTCTCCTCTTTAATCAAACTCTTTAATCTTCGCTAGTAAGTGCCTAATATTGATTTTTTCTCCGCAAATGTAACTTTCATTTGAAAATCTGCAAAAGAAAAATAAATAAGAAAAAAGCGGGAATGATAATAACATAATTATAGTAATAACCTAGTTCAAGTTCCTTCAATGTTTAGTCTAATTTCACTACATGACAGATTATGACATTATACACTCACGACATCACTGCACGACATGATACAACAGAAAATAAAATATTTGTAGAAGGTGCCTACAAAATGAGTTATACTCGAAAACCGGCTCCCTTAAATAACAATAATAATAAAATAAACAACCCGCACCGGGTTCCATGATTTCGTAATAATTGATCATTATTAATTAGCTATAGTTTTAAATTATTTTTAGAAAGCGAAATAGAAGATTGTGAATCCGCATAACTTTCATAAATGTTCCAAAACTTTATTAAGGTATTGAATTTGTTGGAGAAAACCTAGATTATTCAGCATGAATTCTAGGGCTTTGGAACATTAGATCCCAGATATAGAAAAAATGCTGATGTCTATTTTTGAGTTTTTCAGATTATCCACTATTGCAATATCATCCAATTCCATGGATAATAAAGAACTTAGTGTACATATAAATTAGTTTGACGCATCGTTAGTAATTTTTTTCGTTCTTTTTTTTGTGCGTAAGTTAGGTTGAAGAAGTGCATTTTAAAACGAATTGATTCTCCGTAGTTAAGGATATGGACAAACTCCAAAAATCTGGAAATTGTTTGACCAGGTCATTGATGTATTAAGGCCAAAATCACCAGTAAATATTATCTTTGAGTTTCCTATTACGTTTGTGTTCTTGGTGAAATTAGCCTCTAAATGGACACATGTTTTATCAGTAAGCCAGTAGTGAGGCTTTAACAATGCTCTTTATACTCTCAATACTAACTATACCCTCAATACTTACTAAAAATTGGTAGTAATGCTTTTACTATGTGTCAAATTAGTTTAAATCATCCTTGAAAAATTTTGTTGTTTTTCGTTTGCCCAATTTTGCTCTATTTCTCTGACACGTTTAAGAGGACAAACCATCACCCTGTGCCAAAGAAGGTTTTTACTAGGAGGGGTATCAGAGGTAGGTCATACCAGCAATATGATTGGTATTAAGGATCTCCTATTATGGTTGAATTTTTAAAAATTAAATCCAAAAATTAGGCTACACATGAAGGTCCCACAATCCGCCCTCTCAGAAATTTCATGATATTTCTTATTTGCCTCCATATTTCAGATAATTTTCTCGTTTTTTATCCTTATTTGTTTTGTACTATTGTCTTTACATCGAAGAATCTTACACAGTAAAATGGAAAATCAAAGATAAGCGTATGATTATTTGAATGAGGATTTAGATTAGGGGTTCAAAGTAAGCCAATTGTCAGCAGAGTCAGTACTAAAAAGGGTGATACTAGAGGGAATGCAAATACTTGATGAGTTCACTTCCGATATATTCTCAGGGGGCCTTAACAAGAATAAAATATTGATAACAAGAACGGGTCTATGGCAGGTAGAAAAGAAAAGGGGAATAATTACATGTATATTTCGCCTCTATCAAACAAGGCGCCATCAGTATTGAGAAGAAAAGACTTAAAACAAACCTACAAAAATAGGAAAAAAAACCATTATAGAAGAAGAATTAAAAGAAAGAAATCAAACCAAAGTTGTTCAATTGTTACTTTATTCAGGGGGCTTCAGCACCAGTTGGCCTCCTGGTTTGCTACGATCATCATCTGTATTAATTGTAAATTCTTTGCTTATTATGTTGACTAAGATTATATGTTAACAATACTTAGATTTCATTACTCCCTTCTAAACGGTAGGTATCAATATCATGGAATAGAGATTGTTGTTGGTAGGCAGGGGGGCTTAAAATACTCTTCATCATAAAAGAGAAATGACTCGACTTATTCCAATCGCATATAAACAAAGAAAACAATATTTACGATTCAGAGAGATAAGAAAGTGGTTACAAGTGGATGTGCCTCTAAATGATTAAGACTCAAAATTTTTCAGGCCTAGTAAATACCCAATTAATCGAAAATTGTACTTACCCGTTGGATAAAGTTACTACAAATTTATGTTACTTATGCACCGTTAAAAGCTAGAAAAGCCATTGCTTAAAAGCCAGAAAACATTTGTGATCCTCATTTTTTTGTAACTATCCTAAATCAAACTCTGTGATCGGGTCTGAAGTTACGATCTGCGATCTGGTCAAATCGACTATCAGACAATCTGATTGTCGATTTGGGTATCGAACCGCTTCGGCAAGGGGACTTCCTTGTGTTTGGCTGTTTTCTCTTTTTCACAGTAATATTTTCTTTTTTTCAACGTTTATAATAATTTTGTGCTTAGTGATATACTCTTTTGACGATGATGACATTTATGTTCTAGACCTTTATGTCTGCTTGGTTATCAAACTATGATCTCAGATGTCAACCAGTGGATACTTCTACAAGTCCTTTAGCTATGAGAGTAAGTTCAAAGCCATTTTTAGTCATCTTGAAACCGCCTTGTACTGGTTCTTGCTTTCCACTTACCGCTTTAACGAATTATCTACTCTGTCAATTTTACGAGCTAGGCTATTAAACAGTTCGTGGTAACGAGCTGTTGTAAGGAGCGACCCGGCTCAATAGTAAACGAAACTCTAAAAATCTTAATTTTGATGCTAAAAGATACATCAAAAGAATTGGATTTTTATGCTGATTTTAAATATATAAGTTTCATCAAATTTAGTCTTCATCATCAAAAGTTACGAGCCTGAGAAAATTTACCTTATTTTGGAAAATAGGGGGAAACACCCCCTAAAAGTCAAAGAATCTTAAGAAAATCACACCATTGCATTCAGCATATCAGAGAACCCGATAGCGAAAATTTCAAGCTCCTATCTACAAAAATGTGGAATTTCGTATTTTTTGCCAGAAGATTGATCACGGGTGCGTGTTTATTTGTTTTTTTTTCAGGGGTCATCGTATCGACCAATTGGTCCTAGAATGGTACAAGAGGGTTCATTCTAATGGAAATGAAAAGTTCTAGTGCCCTTTTTAAGTGACCAAAACAATTGGAGTGCACCTAGGCCCCCTATCGTTCATTTTTTCCCAAAGTCAACGGATCAAAATTTTGAGATAGCCATTTTGTTCCGCACAGTCGAAAACCATAATAACCATGTCTTTAGGGATGACTTACTCCCCCAAAGTTCCTGGAGGAGGGACTGCAAGTTACAAACTTTGACCAGTGTTTATATACAGTAATGGTTAATTGGAAGTGTACAGACGTTTTCAGGGGGATTTTTTTTTGGTTTGGCGGTAGGGTTGAGGAGAGGAGGCTATGTGGGAGGATCTTTCCTTGGAGGAATATATCATGGGGAAGAGAAACTCAATGAAAAGGGCGCAGGATTTTCTAGTATTACTATAAAAAACAATGAAAAATAAACATGAAATTTTTTTCAATTGAAAGTAAGGAGTAGCATTAAAACTTGAAACGAACAGAGATTATTAAGCATATGGGGGGTTCTAAAAATACTTTAGCATAAAGAGCAAGATATTTAGGAGGAGATAAATAAATCGCTCTTTATGCTAAAGTATTTTTAGTAATTTCAACAAACTTATTCTACGGCCTTTCTGATTCAGGGGTAATTCTTAAAGAATTGGAACAAAACTTACGATTTAGTATAAAGAGCGAGGTATTAACGAGGGGACAAACCCCCTCATATACATAATAAAAATATAAGAATATAAAAATTTGTTACGTAAGTTAATTCTTAAGTTACGTTTATTTTTACTAATAAAAACGTTCGTTAAAAGTTAAAAGTTCTAGTTGCCTTTTTAAGTAACCGGAAAATTGGAGGGCAACTACGCCTCCTTCCCCACCTCTTGTTTCTCAAAATCGTCTGATCAAAATTAGGAAAAAGCCATTTAGCCAAAAAAAGAATTAGTATGAAAATTTCGTTTTAATAATTTATGTGCGGAGAGCGAAAACCAAACATGTATTAATTCAAAAACGTTCAGAAATTAAATAAAAAAAACTAGTTTTTTTTAACTGAAAGTAAGGAGCGACATCAAAACTTAAAACGAACAGAAATTTGTCCGAATATGAAATGGGTTTTCCCCTCCGCAATCCCTTGCTCTTTACGCTAAAGTTTGAATTTTTGCCACAATTCTAATTTTTTAAACAATTAAAAACTTTAGCGTAAAGAGCGAGGCGTTGAGGAGAGGACAACGCATTTCATATACGGAGCAATTTTTGTTCGTTTTAAGTTTTAGTGTCGCTCCTTACTTTCGGTTATAAAAACTAATTTTTTTTTATTTAATAAAATGTTGGCCAGGACTTATTCTCGAACCGTCCTATTGTCACACCTCGGAATAAAAGTAAAATTACGGTCGGCTATAACACCAGCAATATATCCCGTGCATAAGGTGATGAATTGTGCTATGTTTCAGCTACTTGCAATTATAACTCATAGGGAACGTTAAGGGTATATATATATATATATATATATATATATATATATATATATATATATATATATATATATATATATATATATATATATATATATATATATATATATATATATATATATATATATATATATATATATATATATATATATATATATATATATATATATATATATATATATATATATATATATATATATTGGAAAGATAGAAACTTGGCATAACAGGTCTTCTGTATCTATGACCGATCATCGATTTTCAGTTCAAAAAAAGGAAGAAAAAACACACACTTTGAGAACAATGTAGCGTTGATGTAGGCTTTTCAAACTTAGTTCTCGCTGTTTAAATTTTGTGCTTCTGTGGTTTAATTTTCACTTATAATCAGCAAAGGACACATATTGTTCCTAATTTTTTTTTTATCGTTAAGTGTGGTTATTGTGTCGTTCCGGCATTGTACAGACTAAATTCTACTGTTTTTAGGCCGTTTATTGCAAATTGAAATGCTTAAATTTTCCTCTCAGTAAAACCTGCATTCCCATCTACTAATTACCTTTTCAGGCAATGAAAACCACTAGGATAAGTTCGACCAGTGAGAATATCCTCATTGAAACTTATTCCACGGGCTCTTGGTGCGTCAATAAAGTGGATAAAGGTGTTCATAAAGTTGAATAACCGTTTTCCTCATTAGTTTTGGTCTGTTTTATTAAACTTTGATACAAGTTATGACTATTTTTTTTAAATTATCCAAGAAAGAGCAATTTTTTTTTAACTTTTCTTTCTGCCATGTCTAACCAAGATGGACTTCTGAGACGTAAGTTAATCTTGATTAACTTGACTGAATAAAAAAAAAATCAACTAATAGTAAGGAGCACCATTAAAGCTCGAAACAAGCAGAAATTATTCCGTATATGAGGGGGCCTTCCCCTTCCTTAGCTATCGCTGTTTACGTTTAAGTCTGAAAGTTTTTTTCTAAAAGTACTTCTCATTCAAATTCATCGACCCCTGTATTTCAGGATTCGTGCTTAAAGAATTGGGAAAGAAGTCGAATTTTAGCATCAAGAGTAAAGGATGAGGAAGGGACCCTCCCCCCTATATACGGAATATTTTTTGTTTGTTTCGTATTGTTTGTTTCGTATTTTAGTGTTGCTCCTTAGGCTACTTCCAGCTGAAAAAAAAATATCTCGAATTTTGGTCTCTCTCCAAGGCTGGTTGCTCTCCAATCTTTCCGGTAGCTTGAAAAGGGCACTAAAATTTTGGTTCGGCCATTGGTTCGATGCGATTACCCCCGGAAAAAAAAAATTGTCACGCATCTGTGATCTTCTGGCACAAAATACAAAATTCCACTTTTTTGTAGATTGAAAGTTGAAACCTCTACACTAGGGTTCTCTGATATGCTGAACTTGGTGGTTTGATTTTCATTTTGATTGCTTGACTTTTCGGGGATGTTTCTTCTCCCTTTGTCTTGTTATCAAAATTTATTTTTTAGAGTTTTGATTAGTATTGGGTTGAGTGGTAAAAGAATTTAGTTTGAGACAAATATACAAAAATGAAAAACAGTTGCAAAATCATTTTCCATAACAAAATGAATTTTATTAACTGAGACAGTTCATCACTCCACAATTTAATATTCAGTTCAAAATATTTGCTTCGAAAGGTGGTTATAAATTCGGAAAGATAAAAAAACTGTTGTGAGGAGGGCGAACTACGGTATGCACTTTCTGGAAAAGTTGATTCACTTTTTTACGCCGTGGGAGCTCACTTCATTATAATGACAAGCAAAATTAATTAAAGATACCTGCCTTACTCAACCTAGAAAGGCGTATAATATTTCACATTGTACAATCTATGTTCAACACATGGAGCGCAGATGCTAGTATAAAAGGAATCAGAGACTGCAAAACTGTTTGCCTATTCTTTCGTGCTATTTATAAAAGACCTATCTCAATTCGTTTGTGCTATTTCTTTTGCAACTACAGAGGAATCAATTCGTTTGCTTGGCAGAATTTGCGACCTACTTCAAGATTCGAATTATCTTATTCCTAATTGGAAAGTGATATCACTTGTAAGTGATGAATACGTATAGCAAAATAAATGATGAATTTGAAATCATATAATTTTGGATATCCTAAGCCTATTATAAGTACTCTTTGTGTACGTTAAGTGAAAGATTATTCAGTATTACTCTATTTTGCATTGTGTCTAAAAGAAAAAAGTAAAAAAATGATATAAAAGTTACATTGTCTCAGTCTTGACATTTTATTGGCGATCTTGATAGTAGTGGGGCCCTATGGTTTTGACAAGACAGATAGCTGCTTCTCTTTTCTTCATTAATGGTTTAAGATCAAGAAGAAGTTTAACGACGATTCCCTCAAGACGCAGGTGTTATTAATTTTCTTGAAGATGCAAATAGTTTTTTCGTAACAGGTGTGTTTTCTTCAAGATGCAGGTGTTTGTTACATAATAGGTGATGTTTTCTTCAAGTTTTCTTTGGTTCTTATGTTTGAAAACCTTCGAGGACCAGGAAAAACCTTCAATGGCCGCTGATCATGATGCAAACGTACTTGTTACGTAATCGTTTTGTTGATTGTTTAAAAAGCTAGGGACGTAGGGGTCAAAACCCTCAGGACGCGCCAAACCTAGATGCAAACATTGACAATACTTCACAGTTTTTCTTTGATTGTTGTGTTTAAATACCTCTGAGAGCAAGGAAAAACGCTCGGAGCCCCCAAATAGGAACCCCGGTTATAATTGAGGACGGCACAAACGTGGGTGTTTCGTAATACTTACGTAACTGTTTTCTTCAAGACGTTTCAGACATTTCAAGACGTTTTTAAGACTTCTTTATTCAAGACGTTTTTAAAACATTTTTCTTCAAAGTTTCTTCAAGACATGCTAGAGTTCAGGGCCCGTGGGAAACCCCTTGGTTATAACTGAGCACGGCACACATGTGGGTGTTACGTAATGGTAATTTACACGCGAGTGTTACGTAATGGCGGCACACACATGAGTGCTATGTAATGGAGTCGCACACGTGGGATCTCACGGAATGACGGTACACACATCAGATGTTACGTAATAACGATGTACGAGTGAGATATTACTGCTAATCAATATGCAAACGTACGCGTTACATAATAGTTTCTTTGGTTGTTTAAAACTCTAGGGATGTAGGGGGGAAACCTTAAGGACTCGCTAAATCATTGTTATGCTTAAAACCTGCAAGGGCCAGGAAAAAAAACCCAGGGTTCCCCAAGTAGGAATCCACGGTTGTAACTGAGAAGGGCGCAAACGTGGGCGTTACGTAATAGTTATGTGACTGTTTTCTTCATGACGTTTTCTAAGACATTTTCTCAAGATGTTTTTAAGACATTTTCCTTCAAGAGATTTCAAGATATGTTAAAGAAAAATATCTTCAAGACGTTTCAGGACATTTAAAGACGTTATTCTTGCCAAACCAAGATACAAACATATACGTTGCATCATAGTTTTTCTTTGATTGTTATGTTTAAAAACCTTCGAGGGCCAGGAAAAAAAACCCAGCCCCCCCCCCCAAGTAGGAACGCCCGGTTGTAACTGAGAACAGTGGGAACATGGGTGTTACATAATACTTATGTGACTGTTTTCTTCAAGACGTTTTAAGACATTTTACTTCAAGATGTTTTTAAGACATTTTTCTTCAAGGCATTTCAAGAAGTTTTCAAAACGTTTTTCTTCAAGACGTTTTTCTTTAAGATCTGTTCAAGACGTGCTAGAGTTCAGGGACCATGGGAAACCCCTGGTTATAACTGAGCTCGGTACACACGTGGGTGTTACGTAATGGTGGTGCACACGGGAGTGTTACGTAATGGCGGCACACATGTGAGTACTACGTAATGGAGGTGCATATGTGAGATCTTACGTAATGATGGTGCACACACCAGATGTTACGTAGTAACGATGCGCACGTGGGATGTTACATAATACTTTAAAAGATTTTTTCTTCAGAATTTCATTTTCTCCAAGTTTTTTTTTCTCTCAGGAAACCTTTATATTCCAAATGTTTTTGGTCCGCTTAAGGAATCGAGACATTTACCCCAATGCAACTTTGCGCTAAACAGTTAGACAAAGAAAGCCTTCTCAATATTATGATTCGTAGAATACTTTCTAGTGGATATTTTTGAAAAATCTGCGGATCGCATGTTTCATATGTCTGGAATAATTGACTTATGGGGAGATTACTGAAAATTGGTGCATTTGATGTGCACATGCTTGTTACAGTGTTATTAATTTTCCAATGCGACCTTGACATTGATATGTAAGGCACAAGCTATTGTGTATAAAAATTTATTTATAAAAGAAATATTGAAAATCATGAAATCACAGAAAAAACAGTTAAAACTCAACAAACGGAAGAACAAAACGTATGAAAAGCTGATATAGGATAAAGTATAAGCAAAAAGGTGAATTAAAGAAAGGTGGGAACCCTATCAACCCCATTCAGGGCGAGGGAAGAGGGTTGTTATTAAAGGTAAATTTAAGCTAAATTGATATTTCTGAGAGGTTAGTGAAAAACAAAAGTAATAATAAGAAAAAGGGTCAACTTCACTATACGTTTTCTCGCTAGTAAATGAAACACCCGATTTGAACAAGAAATCTAAAAGACATAGACTTTTTTGCACATACAAGTTTTATTAACAAAAATACTGTCCTGATGAAGGAAAAAATATAAGCAAAAAGCGTGAGTTAAAAAAAGGTAGGGGTCCTAGAATCCAATTCCAGGGTTAGGGGGTGGTTGTTGTTAGAGGTGAATTTTAGCCATGTAAAGAGATATTTCTGATAAGCTTTGATGAATATGCTTCGTTTTCACTGCATTATTAGACGCAATTGCATGCTGCATTGTATTAATTTAAGTTTTGGTATTAGTAAAATCACATTTTTTATTAGCCTTAAGTATTACGCTTTATGCAGCAGAAGCCTCATCACTTACAATATTAATACTAAAAAAAATGTCAACAGCACAATTCGTTTTCACGCTAGTATTTGAAACAAGCAATAGAACAATTGATACAAAAGACACAGAATTCTTTGTACATAAAATTCTACTAATGAAAAAAATCATTATAAAATTAGGAAATCACAGAAAAAAGTAGTTAAAAATTATCAAACGAAAAATCTAAACTTGAAAAAGCTGATACAGGATGAAATATAAGCAAAAAGCATGAATCAAAGAAAGGCGGGCCCTAGCAACCAACTCCAGGGGGAGAAGGGAGGGTTTTTAATTGAGGTAAATTTAAGCCATATTAAGGGATATTTTGAGAGTTTTTAATGAAAATTTATCGTGTTTATTGCTCTATTAGACGCATCTGCTTGCTACATTCTATTTATTTAAATCTCGGTATTAGCAAAATCATATTTTGAATGAGCCTTAAGTTTTACGCTTTATGCAGCATAAGGCTCTTTACTTACAATAATGCTAAGAACAAAAACTTTTAACTTCTTAATACGTTTTCTTGTTAGTATATGAAACACGCAATGGAACAAGAAATCTAAAAGACGAAGACTTTTTGTTCCGACAAGTTTTATTAATAATTTTTTATAAAATTACAAAATCTCAGAAAAAGCAGTTAAAACTCAACAAACGGAAAAACGAAACGTGAAAATTGTGATATAGGATAAAATATAAGCAATAAAAGTTTGAATTAAAGAAAGTCGGGAATCCATAGCAACCAATTCTAGGGGAGGGTTGTTACTAGGGGTAAATTTAAGCCATACTAATTGATGTTTCTGGGAGGTTTAATGAGAATGCCACGTTTCTTTGAGCCAAGACTATTTATATTAACGCTACCGTGACAATATGTGGCTGGTCCATGACGTTCTTGTGATACATGTTATCATACCTATGGCATTTTTAGATATTTTCATGATAAAATTATGCTTCGAATCCAGTGGCTCGTGTCGGGTCAATTCACGCCACCTTGGTACACTATGGCTGGCCTCTGACATCGCTATGGTTCAAATTATCATTCCTAAGACATTCTCAGACATTTTCTTGATAAAAATTTCGCTTTAAATCCATTGCTTTGCGTTTTTACTAGCCAATCTCATTTTACCCAAGATATTGTTTGATATTTATTTTAATAGAACCTATATCCAATCCCCCCTCGCTTTTGGCCCTGATTACAGCAATTTTAGTTCCAAATCTGCTTGCTCCGATCCCTGGTTCCAGCCCTAGTCCTGATTTCATCGATTCCGGTTCTGTAAGTTCCCGTTCCGCCACTTTCGTCCCCGTATTCCAAGGTTCCCGCTTCAAGCTCCATCAGTTCCAGTCCTAGATCCACCAAATCCGGATCCGTTAGTTCCTGTTCCGCCACTTTTGTCCACGGTTCCGATTCCGCCCCGAGCCCGGCAACTCCTGGATTTTTTATGCTGCTGTCCCCGTGGTACTCTATGGCTGGCCATCGACTGTAACTAATTTATTGTTGGTTCTCAATCAGTATTATTTGTACATTGGAGAGATAAACACTTACATCTTACTTTAAAAAGTAAAGAGAAATATTTCAAGAAAGTGTGTTCATAATATAGCTATCGTAGCATTGAATGATGACTATGAGAAATGAATTTGAACTAAGAAACAAGCATTAAAGGGGGTCTTATCGGAAATAAGTGCAAGTGTTGCCATGCCAGTAATACGTCGAATTCCTTTGGAATACCAAAAAAATCAGCATAGGTGATGGTAGATATGCGAGAGTGAGATCTCCAGAGTTGATAACACAAAAAGAGAATGCGAACATGAAAGTTTTAGTTGATGAAAAGGCCTACTTCTTGCTAATGCGTGTGATAACACTTTAGCCGTTGATAAATTATGTCGCCATCTTTTTGGTTAAGCTTTCAAAAGAAGACAAGCCTACTACAGCACCAAATTCACAACGCTTATCTTATCTATGTGCTACCTACAAGCCTACTTTGACAGACAATATCACCAAGGAATATAAAAATGAATTGATGAAAAACAAAGCACCAGCAAATGTTTTTACTACCATCATGGGTTTACCAATAGATAAAGTCCATGAACCGGATATTATCAACGATGAAATGTATGGCGAGGCTGTTAAAAGTTATGTATGACCCCAAAATGGAAATATGTGACATCAAGATGAAGTATTTTATGGGATTGATTCAAGTTTTTTGATAATATTCCACATGGATTCAAGTTTTTTTTATAATGCTCCACATGCCCGTGAAAATTCAATTATTTCAATGAAAATGCTTTATTGTATCGTCACGATTCAATTATTTTAGAGTATGCTAACAACTTCAAGGTTAGAATGTTATTCCAAAGTCAGAGAGCCAGAAAAGGAATTTTCAGAGTCGAGGGTATTGCTACCAGGCTCATAGGGGGGTCTACTAGAGTATGAGATAGGTTAACAGGGTTTTCACTGAAGTCTGAGAGTGATGGTAGGATTTTTGTTCAAAGTTTACCCGCAGACAGGCAAATACAGAGGCAAAACCACGGTTAAGACAGAGAGATAAAAACAAACACAAATACATAGTGAGACAAACAGGCCCACACACAGTCTGACACATGCACGATGATAGACTGACACAAATACACATACACACCGAGTCAAACACACTAAATCAGAGAATTTAGAGTGGAATTGGTGGAATCGGAACTGTAGTGTCGGGGGGGAGGGTAGAAGTGGTGGAATAGGAACTGTCCGAATCAGATTTGCTGGAGCTTGGACTGAGAGTGGAATTGATGGAACTTGGAGCAGAATTGCCGGAATTGGGAAGAGGGTGCAGAAGTGATAGAACTGGAAATGACGGAAGAGGAGTTGATGGAATCGGGACTAGGACTGGAACCCGGGTTGGAGCCAATAGAATCGGAACTGGAATTGCTGTAAGTGGGGGAAGCGGAATTGAAACTTGAATTGCTGTAACTGGGGCCAGAAGTGAGGGGGGATTAGATATAGTTTATTTAAAAATCTGAAAACACCGAGGGGATAATGAGATTTGCTTGCAAAACACAAAGCAACGGATTTAAAGCGTAATGATTATCAAGAAAAATGTCTGAGAATGTCCTAGGAATGATAATATGTATCATAGGGATTTCACGGTTCAGCCATAGTATGCCATGGTGGCGCGAATTAACATGGTGTATCACTAATGAGCGCCTTGCGAAAACACGAACCACTGGAAATAAAATATAATTTTCTTCCTGAAAATATCTTAAACAGCCTGAAAATAGCTTTAGGAATGATAATATATATCACAGGGATGTCACGAACTAGCTACATTTTATCACGGTGGCGTGAATATGCATAGTCTTGGCTCAAAGAAACGTAGCATTTTCATTAAAACTCCTCAGAAATACATCTTTTAATAGAGGTTATATTTACCTCTAATCACAACTTTCCCCCTCCCCCTGGAATTGGTTTTTAGGGTTCTCGCCTTTCTTCAATTCAAACTGTTTTTGCTTATACTTTATCCTATATCAGCTTTTTTGCGTTTTGTTTTTCTGTCTGTTGAGTTTTAACTGCTATTTTCTGTGATTTAGTGATTTTACATTTTTTTTATTAATACAACTTGAATGTACGAAAACGTCTGTCTTTTAGATTTCTTGTTCCATTGCATGTTTTATTTACTAGTAAGAAAACGAATTGTGAAGTTCACATTTTTTTCTTATTATTACCATTGTAAGTAATGAAGTGTGTGCTGCACAAAGCGTAATGTTTACCTCTAGTATTTTTTACCCAAATTTACCTCTAGTTGTAACCCCCCATTCCCCCTGGAATCGAATGATAGGGTGCTCGCCTCTCTTCAATCAACGCTCTTTTTACATAAATTTCATCCTATATCAGGTTTTTTCACGTTTCGTTTTTCTGCTAATTGAGTTTTAACTGTTTTTTTTTCTGTGATTTCATGATATTATAGTGTTTGTTATGAACAATACTTTTATATGCAATAAAAGTCCGTGTCAGCAATGTTTCGGTCATGTTCGAAAACAAGTAACAAACTAATAAGCAAATGCTTGTCCAATGTAACCAATTTCCAGTAGTCGATTTTTTCTCCCGCATATCAATTATTACAGACATAGGAAACACGCGATCCATAGATTTTTTGAAGCGTTTGTATTAGAAAATTTTTCCAGATCATAATATTATGAAGGCTTTTTTGGTCCCGCTGTCTAGTGCAAAGTTCCTGTAGCGGTCAAAATCTTGCGTCTTGCGGACAAAATTGCGTCCCCTGGGAAAAGCAAGACGTTGAAGAAAATGAAATCTTGAAGAAAAAACGCATTGAAGAAGAAAAGAAAACGGCTTGAAAGAAAAATGAAACTCTTAAGACAAAAATATCTTAGAGTATTATGTATAATATCTCACGTGTGTTTCGTCACAACGTAAGATCTCACATTATCACCGTCATTAAGTAAGGGTCCACCAGTGCGCCGCCATTGCGTAACACTCACGGGTATGCTGCCATGATGTAACACTCACATGTGCGCCGCCATCTTGTAACACCCTCGTGTATGCCGTCATTGCGTATCAACCGAGTTTCCTTTATTGGGGGCCCCGAGAGGCTTTTCCTGGCTTTCGCGAGATTTAAAAATTTAACAATCAAAGAAAAAACTATGATGTAGTATCTATGTTTGTATTTTGATTTGGCGGTTCCTGAAGGTTTTCCCCCTACATCTGTAGATTTTCAAATAATCAAAGAAAAGATAAAGTAACGCATACGTTTGCATCTTGACTAGTGGTCCCTGAGGGTTTTCCTGCCCCTTATAGGCTTTTAAACGTAAGAATGAAAGAAATCTTAAAGAAAACATCCCCTATTATTTAACAATCACCTTCATCTTGAAGAAAACAGTATATTGCAAAAAACACCTCCATTTTCAAGAAAATTTGTAACACATGCATCTTAAGGGAATCGCCGTTAAACTTCTTAGTGATCTTAGACCATTAAAGGAGCTGCTTTTGATTCACAAGATAAAAAAGTTTTAAGAATTTATGTAGGTGTTTTAAACGAATCAAATATAGTGCTTATTACCAAAAGCTACAGTTCACTGAGATAAGTCTTACACTTTCAAGGATCTTTATATGCTTATTTTTATTTACATTATTACCATTTTCAGAGCGTAGTTGTCCATAATTGTTTTTTTCGATGTTAATTATGTACTTTTTTGTTGTCTGTTTCATTGTCTTTTAATTCTGGTTACATGACCTACAGACAATATTCCAGAATATTTAATGCATAACATGAGGTCAACGTGAGACAAAGATATCCAATTAAAAATAAGTAAATATATATACATATATATATATATATATATATATATATATATATATATATATATATATATATATATATATATATATATATATATATATATATATATATGTATATATATATATATATATATATATATATATATATATATATATATATATATATATATATATATATATATATATATATATATATATATATATATATATATATATATATATATATATATATATATATATATATAAGGTATAAGATAATGCTGCTACTACTAAAAACTCGCCACATCATTTCGCCGACTGAGGACCACGTAGTTGCGCGTGTTTCTCTTCTTCGGAACTTCACTCATTGCTGCTACAATGACTCTTACTTCCTTAAAATATTTTCTTATTATTTTATCCCGGCCTATTCGGAAGTCTTCTACTTTTCACTTAACGTAAACTGAATTGCCAGAAGGTAAAATATTTGGCTGCATATCTTCCGTAATATTCTACAAACTAAGTTGTCAGATCTTAGTCGAAATTAGTTGGGTGTTTGGGTCATTCCTTTTTTAGGGGGGGAGTGTTGGGTCTGGTACTTTTGTATGAGGTAAAAAAGAAAGGGGTGCCTCAATTTTTATCATCATTACATCTAGCGGAAGGGGCAATTGGATCTCAGCTAAAACTGGTCAGAATGTGGAGATCGGGGGACCCTAAATTCTTTTCATCGTGATTTTATTGGAAGAGATCATCGGCTCTGAAATGAACGAGATGAGAAGTAGAAGCGTCCTAATTCTACGTTCTGAAAATTATTACCCCATTGAACCTACCTGGGGCAGAAGGTTCTTAAATTCTTGTCATCAGTTAAATTTACGGGAACTGTATAGTCTCAAAAATGCCTGATTGGAAAAATGAATTGAAGTCCCAGCTTTGGCTTGAGGGGATCATAACCTGATTTGAAATGAATAGCGGCGGAAATGGTCTACACGTTTGTGTAATCAAGACTTTAAACACATTGGTTTGTCGCATATCAACTGGATTTAGTCAGAAGTGGCATTTGACATGCTAGTTTTTGCCAATTTAAAATGCGGGAAAAAGGATGGCAATCCTAATCATTTTTTGCCAAGACGTCTTTTAGAAAAGGTGTGATCTCATCAAAGGTCGATGAATATTCAGAGCTAGTGTCGTAATTGGGAAGCCAGGTTGCCTTCAATCTCTATTGGGTGTAGAATAAAGTTGATCCTAAATTATTTTTATATAGGCATTTCTGGCAAAAGGGGGTGCTAGATCCAACTATTAGCTAATAATTAAGAGTTGAAATCCTAGTTTTTTGTATGTGGATGCAATGTGACTTTTGCAGGGTGGCATCTGCTTGGGAATAGCTTCGGCATAGCTCTTCACATCTTTTTAACAGTAACTAAATCAGGAAAGGTCACAGGATAATTTAGTCACGAAGATGTGTCCATCGTTGTTGAAAAATAGCACAAGTATTTTGCCGGCGATAGTTACACTGCCTTTCCACGGTAAAGTACTAGGAAAATTAGGAAATGAAGAATTGGCAAGGCCGTGATTAACCCTTTGATGCCTGAATTATGAAAAAAGAATGGGAAAAATATTTCGGCCGTTTCCAGGCTTCGTTATGACCTATTCCACGACAGAAATGGCAAGAAAAAAATGTATTGATAAAGATGATGAAATAAAAAAATGGTTCCCACAGGAACCATCCGGCAATCATGGCACAAAAACACTATGATCGGCTACATAGTGTGGTAAGTCAGAAAACAATTCCTGTTGGGTGTGAAACACAATGACATTTCACATTTTACGCATTTCACTTTGGAATGAGCTTGTACACATACTCTGCATCTCTGTTTGCTCTCTATCCAAGCCGGGAAGTGCCCCTGTCCATCGAGTCTTGTCGAATCTGGGGGGCGACAAGTATAATCTCTTTTTTTCTGAGAGTTGGTATCTGCGTCACTGAGAGGTCTACCTCTCTTTGGTGTTGCCAAAGATGCACCAGATAGAAGTGCACGTGCCACATCTGTCTTGAACTGTAGCAGGTTCATTGGTTTCTGCCCAGCACCAAGACATCTGCGGTATAAGAGCCAGCCATTCACAACGGAGAGGTCAAACAAGAAGAAGAAGATCCTCATGTACCATTTGCTCCGTGACTTGAAGTCGATCCTGTAAAGCTCCAGCAACATGTTGGCAAGATCTACACCACCCATAAAGCGGTTGTACTCCCTCACACAATATGGTCGCTTGACATCGGCATACTCTTTTCGTTTACCATCCCACCGCCTACACGCATCTTCTGGGTCTAGGGTGGCATAGGTCGAAATCAAGTGGACTGGCTTATTGTCATACCACTTCACCACAATGGCATTCGACTGCGTTTCCACTCGCCAGTCGTAAGAGCCTCTTCCTCGGGCTTTCAATTTGCTGTCGGATTCCAAAGCACAGCCTTTCAACCTGTTTGCCCTCACTGTGGCCAGTGTAAGTATGCCCTGATCACTTAGTGTTTGTGCCAAGTCTATCGAGGAGAACCAATTGTCAAAGAATAGCTTGTAATTTTTGTGCTTGGGTATTCCTCTTGCAAGCCGCAGGACAAAATCAGCTCCAACTCCCAGGTCACTGACATCAACCGATCCCTTACCCGTATACATTTCAAAGTCGTAAACGAAACCACTCTCCCCAGCCCTTGAGATGAACTTATAACCCCACTTATGCGGTTTCTTGGGATTGTACTGCTTCAACGAAATCCTCTGTTTTGTCGGCACAATTTGCTCGTTTACTGCCTGGTGTTCTTCTGGGGGTATCTTCATAAAGTTATCTCTGATCATCTCTATCAGAGGACGAACTTTGTGGATCTTGTCGTGCCCAGGGTCTCCTCGTGGTTTCTGGGTAAGATTGTCGTTGAAATGAAGATACTTTTTGATCTGCTCGAATCTGTCACGCGACTTGGCATCAGCTATTACAGGGTAGCGCGTTTCGTTTGACCAGTAACTGCGGTATGACGGCATTTTCACTATTCCTGTGAATGCAAGGATCCCTAAGAAGCATTCCACCTCGGCAGATGAAACTCCAAATTCTTTGGCATCTTTTTGAAGAGCGTAAATTTTCGTTTGGTCACGTATATGGTTGACCACGCCTTGGTCAAAAAACAGCCTGACAAATTCCAGGGGTGTCTTGCCACTCATTTCTTGGTCGACGACAAGATGAACCAATACTGGGGCCGTCCGATCCAACCCCGTGGGTAGGGGTTGTTTCGGACATTTCAAAAAAATGAAAAAAAATAAAAAAAATTTTTGCTTTTTGTAGAAAAATCTGAAAAAAATCTCGAAGGTAGTCCTAACGGATAAAAGTCAATGGCTTAGAAGATATGCCGTTTCAAAAAATCGCGTCCGGGTCAACCCCGGTCTCCCCTACATTGTTATTGACGACGGCAACTCCACCAGTTCTTGTCTAGATGGCTCTTCCGAGTGATACAATTCGGAGCTATGCATGCCGGATGGTTCCTTGAAGCCACAGAACATGGTCGAGCTCTAAAACTTTTGGAATGAAAACTCTAGCACAATAAACAATAAAGTTATTCACAAAAAAGTATTCTCACCTTTCAGGAAAAACAAGCAAGGCTAGAGGGCATAGGTTCAAACTTCATTACCTCACACAAGGGTGACAGATTACGGACTAAGAAAAATACAAACCTGTCTAGGTAGATCAGATTGAGACAATGGCAAACGGATTGACGTTAATAGGTCAAACGGTCAGGATTAAAATAAATTAAAAAGTTCATGGTTCCTGAGGGAACCTTCAGGCATCAAAGGGTTAAGTGAACTTGAAAACATTGAGCTCCAAAATTGAAGTTAGGGTAGCCTTCTGTCTCTCAATTCTCTAGAGACCGCCGATTGTCAAAAACCCTTCAAATAGCACTTATTCATTGGCGGAAATATCAGGTTAATTATACCAGCTCTAGGGCGATCTGAAACGATTCTTTCTGGCAAAATCTTGTAAAAATTTCAGGTAGCTGAAAATATTCTATGGGACTGTTCGAAAACAGGAAAATACATAGAAAAATTATTGCAGTCATCTTACTGGTTATTTTCTTCTGCTCATGATAGTACCGATTCTGTTCTAAAAGCAATATCCTTCATTGAGTACAGTGGTGATAAAGAGATGAGGAAATAGAGCAAAATCCTAGCAAACATTTTGCAGCATCTTTAAGAAGCTACGGCCTGATGTTAAAAGTAGAATCTTCCGCCAACGAATACTTGAGTACTTTTTAATGATAAATTTTCAATTTTAACATGGAATTTTCAAGTTCCATCAGTTTACTTAATCACGGCCTTGGAGAATGTATGTGGGTGCCTTAGCACCGTCGAATTATTGTATTGCAGCTATTTTACCTATTAGATTATCTACCATTAGGCAAAAAATACCAATTTTACTCTCAAATGGGCCAGTGGGCAGAAGTAGGACATATAAAGCATATGTTAAAACAAAAGGTTGATTTCCTGTCACTGTTATAAAAATAAATTGTTTTAGCCTCTAATGTTACCATAGTTTACAAACTTGCGGTAGAGCTATTTATGTTAATCGTGTTCTGTGTTTCCCTTTGCTAATTATTATTTATTTGTCTTATTTTAGATGGCCAGAGCTTGTTGGTGGTTTTATTTTTCCAAATATATCGATCTGTTGGATACGGTATGTGTTCTTTTTATTCTTGTCTACATTATTTTCTAGTATTTCCTCTATGTAGCCGTATTCTTTTCATTTTATGTTAATGTCGTTATGACCTTCTGAAATAAAATTACAAATTACGAAAACAGCATAATTCAGAAGGCCTCGTGTGTTTATTTTTCTAGACGGAGATAACTTCCTAACTTTTATAGGCTAGTATTTTGGGTCGACAGGTTCGACCCGTTTTTGGTTTTTAAAATATTAAGGGTTGTCCACTTTTTACACAATACCATTTTCTCGCTTGCAGGGGGAGTTGGAAATGAAACTTTTAATAGATTTTTTTTTCCGTGTCTTGAAAGCCTTAAGAAAATCATCGGGGATGAATAAGCTGGTCTTTTTAACCCTAAAAATGCTTGCATGTTGCAACTTGTGGCACCGATGAAACGATTAATGAAAACGATAATTTCTTTTCAGATTTAGTCAGATTTAATTGTTAGCAAAAATGGTTCCAATATGAATAAGTGGTTCATGAACGCCAATAGAACCCACCTCCAAGTAATAGTAATTCAATTAAATTACCGAACAATACTCATTGTCTGTCATTTCTAAGCACATATTTTTTATTGAGGAGTCAAGTTGATCAACTCCTTGACTCCCTCATAGCCACAAAAACTTCAATTAGTTGCATATTGGTACAATCCTTTGAAAGGGTGGAAGATGTAGGAATACAAGAATATATAGGAGCATAGATAAAAGAAGAAGAAAAAGCAAAGTTTAGGCCACCAAGGTTTCGAGTGGACGTCCGTCGGAGCGCTCTCAGTAGAAAATTTCCATATCGTCCCACTATGTAAGTATTTCTATACCTCTCCCAAAAACAGGGAGGGTAGTTCAAAATACAAAAAAAAAAAAAAATTTGCAAGTGATGCTTTTATTTATTTTCCACGATTGTGGTCCTTTTAATCAACCTTATAGAGGAGTTCCTCTCGTCGATGCCCCTTAGAATGTGTATAATTATTAGTGTTCGCGTCTATGAATGTCAGAAGCAAGAAATATATAACCAATCGGTCTGATTCGGATATTGTGCACATTTAAAATTTATGAAAATATGAAATCATTTTCTAATGTAAATAAAAAATATTACAAATTGCTTTCATGTACTTTAGTCTTAAGATAACCACTTTTATGTGTTGAGCCATTTAGAATTATCTCTGCATTTTCTGCAGTTATGTAACATCTGCGCTACAGGAAATTTCAACACGTCTAGCTTAGTGAAAATTGCGCAACTAAATCTTGAACATTCTAAACCCATTAAAAGAAAATACATTTCCCTCTTTTGCCTATATTTTCACAGATTTATAGAATCAGTGACAGCGGCGGTTTGACCGCCCTGTCTGTAGACCAAATTAATTGCCCTTTTCTGCTAGCCTGCCTAACAGACAATTAAAAATAACTGTATATGAAAGATCAACTTTTTTTTCATTGATGAACGATATATTGATAGAGTTGCGACTGTCATCAGCTCGAAATAATTGCGTGGGAAACCCGTGTAATTATGATCTCGCCAGAACAGCATAGTCAGTTACATAAAAAAAAAAAATTTAATGTCTAAATAAATATGACATTCACGTTTTTTTTTTGGCTAATTTTCTTTTCATCTTGCCTGGACCACATGTAGTCACCCTTGTGGATAAAATCAAAATTTTACGTGAATCCCTTGAATTATGTTCAGCTTTAAAGCGTAAAATGTATGATTGACCAATCAGAGTAAATATTTATGGCATAATGTTTTTGAACTTAGAAAGATGGTAGCTCAGAACAGCAGTTTTCCTATCTGTAAGATGAGTCTGGCAAGAAATAAAAGGAAGTAGCATTAGTAGGCAATATGTGGGAAAATATTAGTGTTGATACGAGCTTTTCAAACCCATTTCTTGCTATTTAAATTTTCCGCTTTTGTAGTATACTTGTGTTTAACAACAACCCAACCAAAGAATAAACCACATCAGAGACAACTCATGGCTTTTTTTAATCGTCATGTTTGTGTGTTTCGACATCACTAAAAAGCCTAAAATCCCAAGGAAGTATACTTTCTGGTTATTGCCCACCCTGTGTGGTCTGCTGAATGCTTGCTATGTCACCAGAACATATAGAAAGGAAGTTTTTTTTTTAATTTCTGAATTCGATTATTTTAGATCTGAACTTCTATTTTATATTCATTAATTACTTTTTTATCCATCATGCAAGGTCATGCTTCCATAGTAATTTGATAGCTTTCTGCCAAATTTTTTTAAAACGTACGTTGATAATTGGGTAGCAATCATCCTGGTATCAACTCATTATTTATTTTCTTTCTTTGCCTCCTTCAAAAGACAGGTAGTCTGGTTTTGTGTTTAATCGTGGGATGCACCAGAAGTCCTTCTACTGTACTGAGAGATGAATAAATCTATTAAATAACTAGATAAGGGTACATTGTGTACTATTCAGAGATTACCTCACGCTATGGGATAGAAGAAAAAACCAAAGGAGGAAACATTCTCACATATATATATCCACTCCCCACCTCATTTATACCCAAGTCTTAATTTTATCCCTAAAGGCTCCAACCAATTTATTTTTGCGTTAGACTGGATGAATCGGGTTGGTGTCACATATTGTTAGATCCGTGCTTTTTTTTTCTCTCCTCACATTTAAAAATATGAATGTCTCCCTATCAAAGCTCGATGCGCACTAAGCGGTGAAGGGGGCAATATACAACAAAACAGGGTTTCTATTCTCACTCGCAAGATTTTCTGACGAGGGTATCGGCAAGCTGCCGGTCTTTGGTAACAAGTAATTTAAGTTGAACCAAATCTACTACAAAATATTACTAAAGAAAAGAACAATAATTTCGTATTTAAATTAATATAGCATCGTATCAATGATTTCCCTAGAAAATTACTCTGCGTGACAGAGTGTCGTTATTCATTTTACTGACGTTAGAACTTCGGCTTCCTTCGTGCAAATATAAGCTTTTAGAACATTCCCAATGTTCTGCTTCTGTGAGATTTCGATCTTTGCAAATCGAAAATTGAGTTAGTTGTATGATTATTAATTATAACTAAGCTAGCAGTAGAGACTGTGGGACGGTGGGCATAAAAAAAACAGAAGAAAGAACGTAGTCTGATATCTTTTGGGAGGACCAGAGAAGAACATTTTGCATTTGTCCCTCCAAACTAAAATTTAACCCCCCCCTCCTAACAGACATAGAAAATTTCAACTCGATCCCCCAGTAGTGAAACAAAATAGGATAGAATTTCCAAAACTAGATGTAAAATTCATTTCCATTTTAATGAAACCTACTTGTATAGTGAAATAAAATACCCGCTTTACTTCAGGCTTCAATTACTTGTTGTTCAACGTCATAGTATAGTTTCCAGTGGTTAAGGTTAGTGTCTGATTAAGAGTTACTGACAATCAATTATTTAGCTCGATTCTTTACTGGTCCATGAAAGATATGATTAGAAAAAGGTAATTACGACTATCTGGAGTTACCATATATATAAAAAAACAAACAAACAAAAAATCAGTTTACGTTACAGGTAATACGAAACTCTATCTTAACCATCCAAGGAAAAAGTCATTAATTGACTTTTATATCTTTTTTTTTAATTTCAACGCATCGTCGTTGCCGTATTTGAAAGACGCAGTCTAATTGTTTCTGCAACAAAAGTCCAATTCTATCGTCAAAATGGCCAACACATGAGTAAGACGCTTAGCCTAGTGAAAAATAAATTAAGTGTAATACTTAAAACCCTCTTTCAGTTTATTAAATCAAAATTAAGACTATGTAAGTGTTTGTATGCACTTATGCAGGACTATATTTGTGGGAGAGATGGGGGGGGGCAATTTTGGAGAATGACACAGCACAAATTCGAAAAAAAAGTCAAGAATAAATAACAGGCAAACACGGAGAAATTAGATAATTGGATTTTGGTGTTGGGGGCATAGACCTTAAGAGTTTTAAGGTTTGATACTTTTTTGTCTTGATTGAACTTAGATTCCAATAGAAGGTAGCCTCTATATAAGGAATTCCAGTGGTCAAAAATTCAACCCAAAGTTCGGGAAGGAGTTTAAAATAGGTTAAGTAACTTTAAAAACATAAGCTGATTGAACATACTAGTGGGCCGATCCCTGCATGTTTTGGGAACATGACTAGTAAGCTAGTATGCAGTACGGGCTGTGAGGTATCCCATCATTCGAGTGGCCAGGTGTCCCATCATTCCGAGCACACAGGTATCCTATTAGTCCAAGCACGCACACATCCCAATGTGCTATTGGAGTTGCTAGTACTTCGTATCCAGCTAAAAACTTGTAGGAAGGAAACAATATATACAAATTTTTTCGACGGAACTATTCAACAGGTACAGCAAGAACCCACATAGCGTTATCGTAGCTTCCGGCTGATAAGAAAATTCTTGGAAATGCATATCAGATATTATTTCTGAAACAATGCCATTGATAGAATCGCACAGTACACCCACAATTCCTACGACTATTTGGAGTTGCTAGTCCCTCACATCCAGCTAAAAACTTCTTGAAGATTTAACTTTTTCTGGAAGCAATTTATGCCTATTTTCTTGAAGAAACGATTTAATTGGTATAAGTGCAGCCCTGAAAAAAGGCTTTATCACAATTTTTGGGCGATAACGAAATTCTTTTGTTTGCTAAGTATTTTGTTTAATAATTGAAGTGAGCTTGAAGTGACATGGTCCTAATAAACGGAGTATAGATATGGATTCTAAAATATAATTGAAAGAAATCTTTTTGTACTCTAATGCTATCGAGCCGATTATTGATTATCGATAATCAATAATCGATAATTTGGGATGCTTGCTGGACAAACATATTCTTTTGATGGTTAATGAAACTTATTTTGATATCTAAAAATTGTAATGACTACAACTGGTCAGGTATAATTTTTGTAATTCAATGGTCCTGAGCACATCGGTTTTCCATTACAGGGCTTGTGCATGCCTTTGGGTCCCCACATTCTATCCAGGGCCCCAATGACCACCCCGTCAATACTCCCCCCGATGTTTTTTGAAACATAATTTTTGAACTTGGATCTTTTTATAAGGGGCCCCCATAGCACTCTGTGGTCGGACATTGACAGTGGATGGTTTATTTTATGTTTGGTCAATATTTATGGTACACTGGAAGGATAAACGCTTACATCATATTAAAAAAAAGTGAAGATATTCGAGGTAATTTTGTGCACATGATAAAGTTATCGTTGCGTTGATTGCTGACAAAGATAAATATTTGAATTATGAAGCAAGCAATAGTGGGTATATCATTGGAAATGTATACATGCATTGTTATGATAGTGAGAAATCAAATTTATTTGGAGTATTGAAGAGACTCAACCCTCATGATGGAAGATATGAGATACGGGAGATAACAACGGGGCTATAGAGATGAATTGGTGAAAAACAAAGCACCAACAAACAAATACCATCATCGTTGATTTACCAACAGATACAGTCAATGAGCCCAATAACACCAATGATTAAAATAGTTACGAAGTTTGAGCTGAACCCATAATAAACTCCATAATCCATAATATGACTCAGAAGTAGAATGAGTGACATGTCCAGAGAAAACACAATGAAGTATTTTATGGAATAAATACAAAGCATTCATTTTTTATGATGATATTTCTACATACCACTATTACAATAGAAATATTTTACGTATTACTAGTTAATATCTCCATTAATTTTAGGGTACGCTAGAAAATCGAACGTTTAGGATGTTTATTAAAAAGCCAGAGATATAGGAAAAGAAACTTGACAAAACGTTTGACTGTAGTAAAGTCAGGTACCTGATAAATTCTGAAAGTATTAGTTGCTTTCTGGGTACCAAAAAATGTTCTGAGTTTTTTTTCTAGAGAAGAGATTGCATGTCAAATTTGGCTCTGGATGAGAAATTTGACGGGTATAATTATGAAATCATTGGAGAACATGATATTTGCTTGGGATGTTTTTTTTTCTATATGGCTCCTTCAGTGGTACTTTGTGGCTGATCATCAACAGTACTTAGTTTGTTGTATGTTTTCAATCAGTATTTTTTGTACATTGAAAGGAGAAACACATGATTGGAGTATATGATACTATAATATATAATAATATTTATTTCTAACCCACTTACATCAAAAAGATAAATAGTGGAGTAAAAACTTGAAGAAAAACGGAAAACAGTACTTAGTTTGTTGTATGTTTTCAATCAGTATTTTTTGTACATTGGAAGGAGAAACACATGATTGGAGTATATGATACTATAATATATAATAATATTTATTTCTAACCCACTTACATCAAAAAGATAAATAGTGGAGTAAAAACTTGAAGAAAAACGGAAAACAAATAAAAAAAAAGTGATAAAAAAAAAACAAAAAAAAAAACGAGAGTCAACAATAGACATTAATCATACAAACGGATCAGACCGTGGTGAGGCGACAAACGCCGATACGCCGTTTCTGAGAGCTTTTTGTGTAGATCAGTCAGTTTCTCAGTAATGTTCGGAAGATGGATACTAGATTTATCGGCTTGAAATCGTCTTCTTATGGCGTTATGTTTGGATATGCACTTTTGATATTGGCTAAAGAACATGAAGATATTGACTGTTATCAGCGGAAAGTGAACTATAATATGCTTGACTTTGATAAAAGCTTGTAGAGTACTACATTACGATATTTGAATCGACTGGGATTTTATGACCAATTGATTACACCGTAAAATAAAAATGGTAAAGAACTGAGTACTGTTCAGGGAGAAGTCAGAGAAATGTGTAGTTTTCTCGAGGTTGAAGTGTTGTATGTAAAGGGTAATGTGTCTACAGATAAACTTTGATCCAAAACTTTGACCCTACAATTCCCCCTTTCAACTTACTAGAGTTTAAATGCCCTAAAATTGAAGTAGATTATCCTTTTCCTGGAGATGAGGCCAAGTTCTTCGCTCCAAGGCACCAAGGGACGTACCTGATCGTGATATGTGCATCCGACCCTGTAAAGAATACGGTATATCATAGAATCCGGTTTTATGGATGTGTAATAGTTAACTTCAAGCAATAAACATCTTTAAGATTAACGTTATCTAATTTTTAGACCTGTTACCAGAAGCAATCACACAACTAGTTTCAAATTAACCTATGATGGATGAAAATATTGAAATAGAAATATCTGTTTACTTCTATTGTATCATCTGTAAAGGCCATTACCATGATTTTACCAATTCTTTTGAGTGTAACGCAATCAATTTAGAACATATGGACATTAGAATAGATGAGGTGAATCCGGAAGAGGTGAGGAGAAAAATGTTGAATGAAATGAAGTCAAGTAGAGTGGAGAAAAACAATTTTAGATTGGTAGTAAGAAACTAGCGGAAGAAAGGGCGCCCTTGCCGTCCCACGAAAGCTTAAAATCACTAGGATCGTTTTGGAAAAGGAGGTACACTATACTGGACAGGGATCACAATGAAAATCAGCCCCTTCCCTACAGAAATTCTTCACATTCCTTGACAAATGACCGAGAAGATTCGTACAAAAGAAATTTGTCATACAAGAATTCATCATCATTCAGAAAGAGCTCCCGTTTATCAATTTATGCCAAATTTCGTTACTGATGACCTTTTTAATGGTCAGAGATGTGTGAAAAGGTTTTTCATAAAAATTTAGTAAAAGCACTTTAGAGTACAATAAACTCAGCTAGTTGGTAAATTCCGAGTGTTTTAGTTGCTGGCTGGATAACAAAAATTTAGTGAAAGCACTTTTGAGTTCAAGAAACTCAGTTAGTTTGCAAATTCTGGGTGTTTTGGTTGCTAACTGGGTTATCAGAAATTTAACAAAATCACTTTTGAGTACCAGAAACTCATCTAGTTGATAGATTTCATATACCTTAGTACAACAAAGTCGGCTAGTTGGTAAATTTTGAGTGTTTTAGTTGCTTACTGAATATCTTTTTTTAGTACAACAAACTAAACCACGTGATAAATTTCGTGTGTTTTACTTGCAGGCCAAGTACCGAAAATGTAATAAAACCACTTTTTAATACAACAAACTCAGCAACTTGATAGATTCCGTGTGTTTTACTTGCAGGTAGAATACGAAGAATTTAGTAAAAGCACTTTAGAGGACAATAAATTCACTAGTTGGCAAATTCCGATTGTTTTAATTATCGACTTGGTGAAAGAAAATTAATAAAAACAATTTTGAGAACAACAAACTCAGCTAGTTGGTAAATTCTAACTGTTCTAGTTGGTGACTGAGTAACAAAAATTTAATGGAAGCACTTTTGAGTACAACAAACTCAGCTAACTGATGAAATCCGAGTATTGCTGGCTGAGTACTAAAAAGAAATAATGAAAGCACTTTTTACTACATCAAACTCGACTAGTTGGTAATTCCAGGTGTCTTATCTTAGCTGCTGACAAAATATTAAAATTTAATTAAGGCACTTTTGAGTACTACACATTCAGCTAGTTGATCAGCTAGCTAGCTAGAAGAAGTTCAAAAAATTCTGTTAAAAAATTGGGGTAGGGGAGTTGGGGGGGGTCCTTGGGGTCATGGAGAAGCATGGGGCCCTAGGTGGGAATGTGGGATTCCAAGCTCTTGCGCAAGCCCCGTTAATGGAAAACCGATGTGGTCAAGAGCTTTACATTACAAAAATGATACCTGACTGGTTGTAGTCATTGAAATTTTCGGAGATCGGAACAGGTTTCATTAAGCATGAAAAGAATATGTCTGTCCAGCTAGCATCTCAAATTACCAATTATTGATTATCGATAATCAACGGCTCGATACCGTTAGACTAAAAGAGATCTCTTTCAATTATATTTTAGAATCCATATAAGGAATATCCTTATCGCCCGGAAATTGTTATAACGCCATGTGTTGGGCTATTCTTGTACCAATTGAATGGTTTCGTCGAGAAAATAGGCATATATTGTTTCTGGAAAATGTTAAATCTTCTTGAAATTTCTTGCTGGATACGAGCGACTAGCAACACCAAATAGTCTCAGAAATGGTAGGTTTACTGTGCGCTTGTGTCAACGGCACTTTTTCAGAAATAATATCTGATATGCTTCTCCAAGAATTTTCTTATTAGCCAGAAATTATGATAACGCTGTGTGTAGGGTTCCATACATGAAAATCTTCAATATTTCCATATAAGTTTGGCAAATGTGAATGACGTCATTCAAATAAATATTTTTCCACAAACGAATTTTTCTCAAACTTTTGATCTAAATCGTTTTTTAGGCCAGAGTATATCAGGTTATCAATTTTCCCGAAAAAATATTGAGCCGTTTTCAAGAAAAAATACACACGTACATTCACAATTATTGCTCACTTATAAAGATAGTATATATGTATATATACATACCCGTATATGTTAATTTCTATTGACAGCATACATATAACGTTAATAATAGGTTACTAAACTTACGATTGCTTTTTATTTTTAGGTGTTTTTTATCCTCAGAAAGAAACAAAGTCAAGTGACATTCCTACATGTATATCACCATTGTACAATGATATTTAATTGGTGGATGGGAATGAAATATGCGCCCGGTGGTCAATGTAAGTTATTCGTGCTAGTTTCTTCCTTTTTACTTTTATTAATATTTTTTTAAGTCATAGAAAATAGTTGCATGTGAATTGTTGAAAATTTTAGTTTCCTCCTCTCCTTTGTTTTTATCTCTCCCTATCTGGTGACTACTCCTTAGTGTAAGTTCTGTAAGCCAATGAATACCTATGTATAACGGAACCTCTATAGTAGAATTGGGCTGCTGAAAATGAAAAGGTCATGGGTCTCACAATATGTGTCTCTGCAGGACGTAGAAAAATCGGGAACGTATCTAGCTGTACTGGTATCCAGTTGTTTCAAAAGCACCCCTCCCAATGCAGGAGAGCTCTCAATCCTCCCAGCAGTCATAATAGTTGCTCTGTTCTACATACGCTCTGCCGAAAGCCAGATTTTGTGAATTTCACATTTGTCAGAAATCAGAAATAAAATAGTTAATATTGATATTTTGAGTTTTGTCTATAAAAATTTTTATCTCATAGGGTGATTTTGGTTAACTGCTAAAATTGCTTCATGACTGGAATAGTACCAGATTATTCTTTTCTGGCGTTTTTTGTTTGCTCGTTTTTTTTTGGTTTTTTTTTTTTTTTTTTTTGTTTTTATTTTCATCTGAAACACTATGTTTTTCTGAAGGAGTTTTACGAGTATTCTCTGTTAGGAAATATGTTCTGTAATTCTGTTGCTATTGCAGCTGGTCCAAAAGAACTATCACCTTTGAGTTTTTGGGTTTGTGCTGGCAAGGTGTTCCCGACCTTAGGACTTCAAATGTACACCTTCATTACTCTGTTGTTCCATTCCTAGGATTAAGGGACTCTTGGCCCTAGACCATAGGACCTGGAATATGGATTCTTGAATCCAAGAGTGCTTTGGGTACGGTTTCGGAGTCCCGAGTTTTCTGGACATGGAACTCTGAAGTTAGAAGTCTCTTGTCAATTTCCAGTTAAAATCAAATCTAGTCGAAGTTCTACTTTTAAGATTTGCTTCAACCTGATTAACTGGGAAAAAACAATATTGAATTTAGCCTTTTTGCAAAAATTAAAAATTACTGTCTTTAGCCAGTATTTTTAGCACTAGAATTTGGGCACGTTTTTCCCCCCAACTTAGGATATCATTTTATTCCGAAAGCTATTATTTATAAACTAAAAAAAAGAAGTTATTCCATTCCCCAGTAGAGGCATGGAATATGCCTCTACCCCCCCTCCGCCCAAGAAAAGTAACCCTCTTGTCTGAATGTATATAGAACGTAACAGACGTAAATTGTGAAATTTTCATTTTCAAAATGACACTAGTTCATTTAAAGCAAAAACTTTCGACTTTGTTCGCACATCAGAAAAATTCTAGCACCCCTCCTTCCTAGTTCAGAAGTTTGATGGTAGCCTTGGACTATTTCAATAGAAATACTTCAGGAGACAGATGATTGTTTCATTTGTTGCGAAGAATACATACAGGATGGGAAAGTACTGTACGGATGTAATTTAATTTGAAGGGAACTGAGTTGTTTGTTTATTCTGGGATCCAAGGCACTTAAATCACAGAAAGCAGTAAGACTCGTACTCAAGAATTGATTGCGAAAGAGAATTGATTTGGAGAATATCAAGTTCTTTAAACATACGTGAACATAGGAAATCTTTTGCATCAAGAAAAGAAAATGAATTTTAAGTTTCTATGTAAAACCTAGTCAAGTTTAAAAATGGAACTTTCAATATATCTATATGGATTAACTGATTAAAACGCAATCTTTTACTTTTGTCTACACTTCGTAAGATCAATAAAAAACTGACGACCTGACAGCGAAATTACCCTGTTCCATTAGGAACAAAAATCTGCAAGATCTTCTATCATTTAGCATAGTTTTTTTCGTCTTTGGTGGGGATTCTATGCTATACATTGTTGTTTAGTAACAGTTTTATGAATTCAGTTTTATCCTAATCAGCACTTCAGCACTTTTAGTGAGAGTGGAATTATCCTATCCAACTTATTTGTTTACACTATCATTAACGACCGAATAGAAAATTAAGCTTAAGCTGATAGAATTTTATAATGTGAAAAATTTCATGTAGAAGCTAAAAACAATAAATAAATTTAAGTTAATTGGTCCTTTGGCACTGTAGTATTTATCTTTGTTTTGTAATGCGGAACTCGGAGTCTGATTTTAGCTGCAGCGTCCCGTCAAAGGGTCCAGAATTTGATTCTGCTTATGGCGAAAATGCGAAAGTGCCATCATAAAGAATGAATTTAATTGAATCAAGTTGTTTGTTTCTATGAAAAGAAAACCCATATTTACTTATTTATTTCTAGATCATACTAGATTATACCCAATTCAATGTCTTATTGGGTTCACACACGAAAGAAAAACAAAAATACATATTAATTAAATTGATCAACAAGTTATACTATAATAATAAAGAAGTAAGTGAAAAAAGGATAGAAGAATAAGTGGATGAAAGTGAAAAGCTAAAATAGCAAAAACACAAATAGAAGCCCGAGAAGATCTGTTGTCTCATTCGGGTGGTTAAACAGAAACGAAAGGCTTATAGATGTATTCACACATTGCTGCAAGGAGGGCGGGGGGCATTTAGGTTAGGTTATATTGCATTAAGTTACGTTAGGTATTTAATATAAGGCTTTCTGCGCGGCCTGCTTTCCAAAAATCTTTGTCGTAGTTTCCATAATTTTGTTTCTAAAGTACTATATTATCATCATGTTTTGGTATATTTCATTAGGATAAACCTAACTTCCCTTATTTGGTTTGTTTCGTTTACTATAATTTTTAAAATAATATAATCTAGAAATCTTATTTCACATCCAGGACTGTTATTCGATGAGAAAGCTAAAACTCTGTATCTTTGGCATGGGATTTGCTTTGACCCAATCGCTGAAATATAGAGAGAAATCATAAATGGTTGAACTTCAAAAAAGAAAATTGAAGAAATAAAAGACTAACGACAGTGAGGATACTTTTCTCCCATTGAATATTGATTCGCTGACTGAAACTCATTTTGGTTTCATTTGTCCTTCTGTTTCTTCATTATTTTTTTTCTTCTTCATAGAACGTGTTTATCCCTAAACGTGTCCTAGGTATCTCCATCTTCTCTTTATAGCTTTAGGAAGCGGGACAGAACCATATTTTTCATACAGCTTACTATTTAAAATTCCAGGGTATGATATATATAGAAAAAGGGATTTTGTTTGATTTTTTTTCTTAGTTGTACTGTTACATCTTTAGCTTAATTTCTAATAGGTTTAACGTCAATCAACTATTATCCTTTTCTTATTTCAGCCTTTTTTGTGGCAATGCTGAACTCCATGGTACATACTGTTATGTACAGTTACTACTTACTCTCAGGTTTTGGTCCCAAAGTACAGAAGTATCTATGGTGGAAGCGATACCTTACTCAGTTTCAATTGGTAAGATCTTCCAAAAATTCATAATTATCCTTTATTCTTTTGATTTTGCTTACTTTGTTGATTTTCATTTGTTGATAATCTTCGTATTTGTATATTGCTGCCATTTAGGTGTGTAAAGGGTTGTATCAGACGGTTCCCTTAGTATCGAAAACTCGAAATAAGTATTTCGCGGCATAGTCTCTCCTCGAGGTTGTGCCCTTTGGACTAATTTTAAAGGTAATCTCCAGCTACCCCCTCCCCTCGTGTACAGGAATGGTAATTAAGGGCTGCATTACAAAAACAAATGTATTTAGAAACAATACAGAAGGTTTAAAGGGATACGTTTTTAATGCAGAATGTAACGAAACAAACGGTCAATTTGTGACACAAAAACTAGCAAATAAATTTTGAAGGTTAACTATTTAGAGGTGCCAACCCGGCATGATTATAATATAATCCAAGAATTAAAGTTAAATCTATCGTTTGCAAGTCTCCACATTCTGACAAAGACTACTTTTCCAGACCAAGCTTATCATTGAAGAACGGTTCTTCGGCTTGGGGATTATTTCAGCCGAACTAAACTTATTTGTAGTGGGGCGTATCTGGTACCTAAGTGAAAATCTTGCCTTTTATCATTTAAATAGAGGAAGATCAAGCTTTTTGGAAGGAACATCGACAGAGGTACAATAACCCTAGCCGTTAAATAGGTAGCTGAAGATTAAATATCAAAACGACACATTGTTCTTTATGATAAGAAAATATTTAAAGAGATGTTATAAGAAAATATTTAAAGGACTTGGAGTGAGCAAAGATCGAAATTGAGAGTTTAAAGGGTGAAAGAAGGGCGTAAATAGTAAGCCGCCATCTACTTGGAATTCACGTTAAAAAGTATTCAAAACGAAAGGCTGTGTTTTTCTTCATCCAAAATGGAAATGCGCTCTTTGTACATCTTGTGCGTAGGACTGTAAAATATATATATATATATATATATATATATATATATATATATATATATATATATATATATATATATATATATATATATATATATATATATATATATATAGATTCTTATATATATATTTAAGATTTTGGACAATTCCCATAGTAACTATACAGACTAGAAAATTTTAGTACCACGAAATTTATTTAGACAATATCTTAGAAACAGAAGAAAACAAATAACAATTTTATATTGCTGTCTTTTAATGAAATGAATGTACTTGTCTATAATTAGCATAAAGTTGGTCAAGTCTCGATGAGATGACTGCACGACCTCCTTTTCTACAACCAAACGAACACGATGTATCGGTTTCATTTCAGCTCATGCAGAAAACCGTGTTTCGTATAAAGAACAGCTGCGGACGACGTCAATGCTTTTAAAGCTTTATTTGACGAAATATTATATTTGCTATTAATATCTAGCCCAAATTAAATTAGAGATAAATTCTGACTATACTGTTTTAAAGAATTATCACTGGCTAATTTAATCAAAAAGAATTTCTCATTACTTATCAATCTAAATTCGTCATCTTCTTCCCCTATAAATGGATTCTGTTTTCACGCATATTTTGTAAAAATCAAGATCATCAAAATAATTTGAGAAATGAATTAACAAAGCATCCAGGCATTAAAAAAATGGACTTGTGTTTGCTTCTATGTTATCTTGGTCGCATAAATAAGTGGAAACACGTAAAACAATTTTTTTCCAAAGTTGCCTCCCATACCTCCATTTTTTATTAATTCTTTCACATTGATTTACTCAAAAACTTAATTTTCCTGAAATATCCACCAAACAGGTCAGTTTAATAATTAAATTGTCATTTTTTAAAATATTTCCGTCCTCATGTTGATTTTCTTGGATGTAAATAGCAATTTCCACTTTGAGTTCATGTATCCTATGTGTTACTATGGCAACCAGTGTTCAACATAATTGAATAGAAGAGAGGTATAAGGAACTTCCATATCGTTACGCAGCTTTGTAAATAATATAACTTATAATGCCATGTTTTTTATGTAGATTACAGCTATCGTTACTTTTTATAAAAGTCTCTAAGCTCCTCAATCACATTTCTCATATGAGAACTGCTTTGTGGAGCAAGCATTGCGCCCAGAGAAAATCAAGAGTTTTCATTTTAATTTTGCTAGAAGGCCAGTTTTTTGTCCTTACATTCACTTTTCAACGTCTGTACAAAGCCTAACGTAATTTTTCTGCTGTATGCCTTTCTCATTAAAAAATAATAATACTAAAATTTCACTGGATGTGACTGACAGGAATGAGTTTTCAAAAAGATAGATCGTCAGTTATGTTATTCTCTTTAACACATCATAACTTTTGATCATAGACAAAAATTACACATCATAGACAAAAATTTTGAGAGGAGCTTCAACCCAGAATCCTCCCCCTCCTCGATACGTCATTGCCTCGGGTGGAAAATCGGATTAATCAGCCTCGTATGCTGTCGCCAAAAAACTCGGGTGATCCTAGAATTGAAACCATGACGAACGTTGGTTGTTCATCGATCATTAAAGTTGTCCCCACTCAGCGTACTGTTTCAGAATCAAAATTATTTCGCCATTGACAGTTGCCTCCAAAAGTCTTGCCTCCATTTGGAGGCCAAAATCTGTCATTCACAGGTGGTAACTAATGTCACCGAACTCTGTCTTGAAGCTATTATAGGATAAGAATCATAATCTAATAGTATAAGCAGGTTTTGATTTGTTACACCACTGGTGATAAAAATTTGTCTTTTTTTTTGCAGATTCAATTCGTGCTCATCACTGTCCACATTTTATATGGATACTTCAACAACTGCGACTTCCCAAACTTCCTTGTTTGGTTTGTTTCTTTGTATTGTTTTACGCTTATTGGTTTATTTTCCAATTTCTACATTCGTTCCTATTTGAAATCCAGTGCCAAAAAGCATTTAAATCAAAGTAGTAATGGCTTTAAAAAAGTTGATTAAGCCGCAAATTGGCTCAGCAAGATATTCCGTTGCATGAAAAGGTGTTAGTCTCTTGCTGAAAAGGTGTTTATCCTATTAATATTTTTTATTTTTCCAAACAGTGCCATTCCTAGGTGGAAATAATAAGGACTTGACAGAGTAATTTTTTCTGCTAACACTTTCGAAGTAGGAGGGCCTATAGGGCTGTTTTTAGGAGATTGAGAAATACATCCTTGAGCAAGGTAGGATCGAGATAATATTGGCTTTTGGAAAAAAAAAATGGCATCTGGCTATATTATGCGTCAGCTGATGTAGGAACTGTAAGTGACCTGTTCACTTGCCGAATCCATCAACCCTATAAAGGAATTGTTAGAAAGAAGGTGACAAATATAGATTTTGACGGTTTTGGTTATATTGCCCAGTAATTTGTCGATCTGGCTTTTTTTCATCTTCGGGTAGTGATATTCTAAATATGGAATTACCTTATGAACGTACTGAGTAAATCAGCTGCTAAAGCTCTAAAACCTAAAAAAAAATTAGACGTTGATTGCTTGGTAAATTTTGTCATTGAATAGTTTTTTGTGATTTTAGTATTATATTCCTTATTAATAGGGAATTATACTATGAACTCACAGGTTAGATCCATTGCTCCTGCGGTAAACCTTAAAAACGATCTATAAATGTAATCAATCGATTTTTTTGGAGGAACAGCTCAGTCGAAGCCAATTTTGGCCGATATTTTATTCAGGTTTCATAAATCATGCTCTCCAAATCAGATTGAAAAGTTGTACTGGACACCTTTTTCTGTAGCGATAGTAGATGAGTAGGTTCATTTATGTTGTATTTTATATGTTAGGTCTTCTTCTCATGTTAGTCGAACGGGTAAAGACCTTTAAGTTACACTTTGAATAGGTTGCAGTAATTCAAAACATGCTGTATACATGTTTTGTCGAATGCAAAATTTACCCTCCCCCCCGCCTCTCCTCACGCTATGGATTATATGTTTATTCTTATTACTTGAATCTCATTTTGTTTTGAGATATTTAAGGGTTTCTGCTTTTTCAAGACGGTATTATTCCTCGTTTTTTGCACTTATGAAAATAGGTGGACATGTGACACTTATGAAGTACTACTACTACTACTAATAACTCACTGCAGCACCAAGCCGCCTGAGGCCAACACAGCCACGCACGCTCCTTTTCCAACCTAATCTATTTAAAGCCTCCCTCTTTACACCCTCCCAGGAAGTTCCCATTTCCTTTAAACCTTTATTTATGACATCCTCCCAACCCAGACAAGGACGACCTGCTTTCCGTGTAGCCCCAGACGGTTGGCCACCTACTTATGAAATAGGTGGATATGCCTTATAATAAGCTTCGGACAATAACATTCTCTGCAGTGGTTTGAAAGTCTAAACTACATTTTTTTTCTTTTTTTTTTTTTTTAGTTTCTCAATCTTTGGAACTATACCCTGGAACTTATTTGCATTTTTCGGGCCTCAAGTAAATCTTTGTCTTTTAACCATGTTTTTTTTTTAGTTACTGTAAGCTATATAGAGTGCCATAACGTAAATGTTGATACATGCGGAGAATACAGTGTTTTGTTCACTTTTTATGACCTTTTTTATGCTTTATAAGCCATCATTTGCTTACTTTGTATGTTTTTAAGATGGGTTACACGTTTTGCAAGGGCTGGTGTTTGATGGACTGTAAATTTCTTACATTAAAAATCAATTTTTGAGTCTAAATTGCTTTTTATTTCATGTAAAAGATATACTAATGTTTTGTTTTTATTACTGCTCTTATTATCTGGAAAACAGTCTCAAATTTAATTTAAAAGTATTGCTTTTATATTGTTTATTTTTTTTCCTTTTTATCTCCAAAGTGACTATTTTTCAGAAGTGTTATTTTACCCCTCTAGTTCCTTTTTCCGCTGAGGGAAAAGTGCGCACTTCCAAACCATTTGAAACTCGTTTAAAACTTTAGACAAAGTACATGAATTTATGCACTTTGTATACAATAATTGATTTATTTGTTATAAATTTAGTTTCTAAATTCATGAATGAATTTAAAACGGTACCGGTAGTAAAATATTTACAAGAGCCGTTACAATGCCAATGGGCCCTCAACACCGCCATACTTAGGACTTTTCTTTCCACCAACCCCCATCCCGAATTAAATTCATATTTATATATTTTTTTAGTACCATTATGGTGCCATATCTTAGCGTAACATTCAGAATGGCTTCAAAAAAGCAGTTAATCAACAGTTTTTCATTAGTTGTCCCCTAGTTTATGTTTAAAAACTCGAGACCCTCAGTGGCACATAGGAGTATCTGCGCGTATTTGGAGATCAAATCCTTGATCCCCTTTTCGCTGTAGATAACCTTAATTTTCGCATTCCCTTACCACCATTATTATATGCAAACGTTTCTTTGTTAAAACGAAGGTAGCTTTACCTTTTTGTTAAACGAAGGTAGCTTTATTTATAGATAAATTTTAGATGGCAATAGAGACAAACAAATATTGAAAAGATTGGAAGGGTATTCCGTATCATAATGTCGACGATGGCAATTACAATTATTAGATAATTCCCAAGGTGTACGCCTGTCACACCTCTTTTTATTAAGAAAAATATAATCGACAATAGATGTAATAGAAGAAATTGATCTCTGAGATTTGAAAAGTTGTAGCCAAAAGGAATCATCCATATTTTAACATAGAAATAAAAATTATTTTGCACACGCCATGTAAAGTTCCTTATAGGTCGTTTGTTGTTTTTCTTACACTGTTGTTATTCATAACTAATGGAAAAGCTGTGAAACTTTTTGTTTTCTTCTCCTGAAAACCTTACCTTTTCCACATATGGGGTGTGCTCAATACGCCTCCAACATCTATCCATTGAGATTCTGTAGTCAATTTTCTAGAAGCAGGAATAAAATTACTGTATAGGAAAAACTATATGTCTTTGTTTCGAATACTTTAAAAATATTGGGAAATTCCTCCATACAAAATGTTGTAAGTGAGAAAAAAGTCGGTGATAAACAGAAAAATAAGTAACTTTTTGACAGTGCTTTTCTCTCTTATGCTTCTATAATGAATTTAGTTAACTTGTTTCCGTACTTTCTGCCTAAATAATTTTTATCGGTGTCTAAATCGTGTTCTATTTTCATTTTTTTAATGTACATTATACATGTTTAGCAAGGGTTAAAAGCCAACTAGATATTTTATAAGGGATTTTAAGTTAATGGATCTCCCAAGCCTATGCTAGTTTACAAATAGTGCTGATTCAACTGCTATGATTGTGCAAAAGAAGTAATAAAATCGTTCACGTTTTTCGAAAAATCACGTTCCCTACTTTTCAAGATTCCAAAACTGTTTTGACTTTAATTATGTTTATTTATCACCCCAGATACTTCTTCAATAGTTTGTAGCCATTTTTTCTCGAGGTATTTTTGAAAAACGTGTGCGATTCATTATATTTTGTATTCTATTATTTAAGATGTCTACTCTTGATTCTTAATTTATCCCACCAAGGAAATATTTCATGTTTAGTTAATTAAATATCTTGCTGAGCTAAAGATCATTGTAGACGTGGGTGCTTTTTGTTTTGTCACTAGTCATTTAGTAAAAAAAGCTTGTCTAGTTGAGTGCATGTCCTGCGCTTAGAAATTTGTGTTTACTGAAAATAAATGAAGTTGCTCTTTTTTCTTATTGTTTTGGTAGGATCAAATGCAAACCGACACAAATGGCACGTTCCAACTCGCCAAAAAAAAAAAAGGTTCGGCCTATTTGCTATTAGCGTTCAAAAGGCGTTTCTCCGCGACGATGTATATTTGGGATTTATGTTCCATATTGTTGAAATTGCATTTTTCGTGACAATCTTGATTGTAAAATTCGGTTTTCCTTTACCGCAATTCGGTTATGTAATTTTTCTCTCTTTCTTTGCTGTGATCTAATTGTCACTGGAACAGTTAAAAGAAGAGTCTTGGTTGAATGCAAGATTCTCGATTGAAATTACAAGAATCAGCGACAAAATTCAAAAAGTTTATATCGTGGATTATGACGAAATCTTCAGAGCTTATTATTTTTGAATATGCCTAAAATTCCTGCTGTTGCTCCTCATCACTCGTTTTTGGCAGAAATCTGCTTATAAAGTCTTCATTCCTGTCGATAACAGTCTTCATCAGCATACATCCTGTTTCAGAGGCTAGTACAGAAACACGATATTTGAATGTTGAATAATAGTTCTAGAAGTATCATATTCACCATGTGTCACAAAAGTTACAATCAATAAGATAAATAATAGTACTATCAACCTGAAATTATAGTTTTGAAAATATGTAATTTTTTACTATTTAAACGCTTTTCCAATTAGCTCTAGTTAGATTTTTATCTTCAATCTATATTGAAGTTTTTGGTCATCTTTGTTGCATCTTTACATCGAAATTATGACTGTAAATTGTTAAACTAGCTTTATCAACATAGGATAATACAGAGCTAATATAGTTCTCCCACCTTCATAAATTTGAATCAGCCATTAAGCATCTCTATGATGTTCTCGTAGCTCGCTAGGCCTGCTGATAAAAAAAAGAAAAAAAGAAGCAAAACAGGAGACAGGAGACAGATCAGTGTTACTAATGCAAAAACGTGATTGACAATATGGTTATATCCATTTTTGTTACATTTTGTAACAAAACAATGAAAACGCATAGCAAATTGTTTTATACATTTTTATTAAGTTTTTTATGAGATGGACAAAATTTCGGGGAGGGGGTCAAACCCAGCCCCATGCCCCCCCCTCTCTTGGATACAGCCGTTCTGTTAGTATAAGCTACCAATATTAGTTTCAAAAATTACATTGATTTACAGGATTTTTTTTCACCCTATATCGAAAAAAATCCTTTTTAAAGCATTTGCACTGAATATTGTCTTATTTATATTTTCATTCAAAAGTTGGAAGAAAAAAACACAACAAAACTGCTCTAGATTTTGAAAAATACATTGTATTGGCACAGGAAACAGTTGAATCAACATAGGATAAGACAGAGCTAATATAGTTCTCCCACCTTCATAAATTTAAGATCTCCTTACTCGCCATTGCCGTGCAAGAGTGTTATTTCTTGATGTTCATTTCTGGTCATGATATATAATTCTCTTTATTTTTTCCTGCTTTCCCAGATAGTGGGCTATTAAAAATGGCTTGGATAGTCTACTAATTGGACTTTGTGGCACGTAGGAAACCTTTATTTTCATAATGGCCACGAGCTTCCTTACATCATTGATTGACATGGAATATATCCAACATTTTGAATTTTGCACAGTTGCTTTGGATTCCTTTTAGTGTACAGAAACAAGCTGTAATGTAACATGTCAATCACGCCAAGCATTTAGATGTTGTCTTAAAATTCTCAACATCGGAAAGACTTAACGTTCTTGCTTAGTTCAAAAAATGGATCTCAACAGGTAAAAAAACAAAAATGGTGATGGAGCTTCCCACTCGTCCCCCTACCTGCTCCTTAAACAAAGTCCCAAAGTTTTATGATTTTCTCTTTATTTTTTGCTTAGAATGACTACAATAGCATCTCCCCTGGAAAAATTCCTGTGTATGTGCCTAGTGAACAAGCCAGTTATTTCAGTAATTTCTAGCTCAATGAAGCAGTGCGTCTTAGGTAATTAAAATACATTGTATTTATTTGATAATTTAAATAATCATCAAGAGGTAAATGTTGGGGAATAATTTTTTCTTGAACATGGGCGTGCTGCATGTTGCGAGGACGTAGTCTTTGCAGCTTTTGACGGAATCCCCCAGAAAGCTAAACCGCCGCTCAACACCATCTAGTAGTGCGCTAACCAATGGAGCAGTGTACTTCACAGGCTGCTTGAGCTTCATCAGTTTTTTCTGAAGGCTTTTGATTGTCGGTAAATGCTACCAAATAAATATTTTTCTTTCAGAAAATTTTTTTCAAGCAACTTTTTGCCAAATCCTACTATTTTTGAGTCTTGAAATTCTCTTTTTTTGAAAAATCCTTTTCTGTAAAAAAAAAGTCATTTCGTTGAAGCGGAATGTACTTGAAAGTACTTAAGAATTTATTGGTACTTCAGAGCTTTAAGTACTTATTTATTTTACTTAAGTATTAAGTATTCCAGGAAGAATGAATTTAAGTAAAGCTCAAGTACCTTGATTTTGTACTTAAGTAGTACTTGAAGTACCTCCCAACACTAGATATACACATCATTCAGAAGTGCTTATCTCGCAAGTGCTAGTTTCATTGTTATCAAAAGAATTACAAGTATTGGATATAATAGGAAGATTTTCCATTTTGCTTATCTTGCTTCGTTTTATTACTCTAATAAACCAAAAGCTCCGAATGACTTGAAAACCAATATTTGTTTCGTAGGGTTTATTCTTTCGAAATCTTCTTTTACAACCAGTTGGAACTCTTTGTTGCAATTAATTTCTAACCCAATAACAGACAAAGCACCATAAAATGTATTTGGAACTGGAAGGAACTATTTAGGACTGACGTTTGGTCAGTGATACCACTCTATTGAACTGTCTTCTCTATAGCTTTTGCAAATCCTTAGTTCAATCTGGTAGACCATAAGCATCAGTCTGATACACTATAATGGCAGTAGGCTATTATTTTTATTATTGGTGAAGTAAGTCAACTAAGCATTACCTTATGCGGTATTAAGTGTTATTGATAACCCATCGTGTCTATTCAGTTCAAGAATATACATATATTATTTGTGTAAAAAAAAGGTTAGTAAGTATCGGTAGATAAATGACAGTGCCATCTGTAAAATGTTACAGACCATTATTTACTTTATGTTTCCTGCACCAAACCTTCATTTGAAATAATGAAAAGATAGCTTGGGTTGAAATACTCTCCAAGGGACATTGTTATAATTTAAGCCACAAATCAAATGCTTTAGGAGAAACAACAACTTCTTATATCTTTGTCTAAGCTAGGCTTGTTCAGAATTTTCTAAAAATGTTCGATAATACTTTTAGACAAAAAAAAAATTCAGAGATTTTTCCATGTACTTTTACGATGAAACTTTCGTTTTTCGATTATTTTCATAGAATGTTTTAAGCCTTTACAAGTAAAAAAGGATGTTGAGACCTATATTTATCGTATGATTTGCCCAATTTGCAATTCCTTTTCGCAATAAAATGAAAATATATAGCGGCCGAAATTTTGGGCGGGTCTTCACGTGGAACAAAAATAATAAAAAGTACATATACAATTACAAAACAAAAAACACTCAATTGCTTTGAGACGGGTAGTCCAGAAACTTTTCTTCTTTGCGAGGGTGCTTTACTTTACAGTAGCCTAGCATCCTTTCGTACGATCATTCAACGCATCTATGTTCATATTCTCTATTTATTATTTTGTTTTACAAACTAGGTTGAAGACGAAAAAAACCCAATATATTATTTTTAAGGAGAAAAGTATTATACCAATATTCCTACGACTAACAAATAAGCATAAGGGCAAAGTTCCTTAGACAGCATGCATGCATTGTTACTAGAAAGGATGTATTTGCTACAAATGTATTAGTTTCCAGTAAGCTTTGTGTGCTAAAGACGTCAACATCACCAGTGTGTTGAATTTTGGGGAGAAGCTTGTGTATATAAAAAGGTCACATGGGCTCAACCATTGACAGTTTAGACACAATTCTGCCTAGAGAAACACAATTACCAGATTTATCGTATTAAACAGCATTAAAATCACCAAGTTGTGGTAAAGCCCTGATCACAGTTTCTAAATTAGAAAGAAAATAGATGGCTTTCTGGAAAGTAAGGGCAAGCCACAGGCATTACTATCTAATCAAGAATTGGTATGCAAGTTGGCATATGCTGCAAATATAATTGTTCCAATCGATGCACAAGCCGAAAGGCCCCGAGATCTAAACCGATTTTGTTTTTGGAACAAGCTGTTCTATGTGTAAACAACTTGACTCATTAAACAGTGCCAGTTGCTCACGGCTGAGTTTTCCATATTGTGTGTATACGAGATCGGCTAAGACCTCCTGCTACAGTTTGAGAAGTGGCTGCAGACTTGGATTCAAAGGTCAAAGAAGTGAGGTTGTTTCAAATCTCATTTGAAGAAGATTGGGTCATTTTCCAAGATGAGCCGCATTTGGGATTGTAAGAAAAGACCTCATTAAGGACAAGTTCATAGAAGGACGAAGTTTTGTTCTATTTACTGCCCAGGGAAGACTTTTTAATAGCTGTATCGAGGTACATTTCATTCTTTGGAACATCAAGCCGGTGTGAATAAATATTTCCACGAATGAACCTCTTGAAGAACAATTTGAGAACAATCTCAGGTCGCTTTTGATGACTGAGAATTTAAATTTCAAGCCAGAATTGTGCGGTATTTCAGCACCTAGGAAACAACTTTACCATTCCCAAAAATGCAGGTGTTCATGTGTAGTACAGAAACATTTTAATAATAAATCACAACGTTATAAGAGATTAAATACTCAATTCAAAGCAACATTCATGTTTGACTTAGTTTTTTGGACCTCAAGTGTGTAGTTGATCCTCGAAATGCTCTTTCATAGTTAATACAGCCCTCAGGCTGAAAAATTTCTCAGACTTCTTTTCTAAGCACTTGAGTTACCACTATGTTCTCCTTTGAAGAGAATTTAGCAATGAATTGATTTTTCCAAGGCAATTTGACAAGGTTAATGCTAAAACGAGCTCAAAACATTCACGAGAACCAAATGCGTAAGCAGATTAAGAAATTTCTTACCCTTTTCCAATCATATTAATGGCGCATTAAAGAAACGAAAAAACGCAATTATTATTTTTTTTTTTTTTTTAGCATTATTTCTACTGTTTTATAGACTTAGTCAATTTCGTTACAACGAGATTCACTAACAGTCACTGAATCATGGAAGTGCTATTAAAAGTAATTTATGTTATTCTGAGAAATCGCGACTCATATTTTAAGGCATCTTGCAGCAAAACCACTCCTTTCTATTCGGTTTTCCCTTAGCTTGAACAGGGCACAGGTATACGGTATTAAAACAAAAACCAACAATTTATCTCTTTCTCTCTGAATCTGTTCTATGGACTTAATGAATTTAGCCTCTAAGAATTCAACAGGCCTCTATAGTCGTTCAATGATAACAGTGCCTTTCTTTGAACTTTTTTTTTGTTTTGGAAAAAATATAGCTCAAAGTTGAAGACCTTTTGCGAACAGATCAGTCATTACTGTGCGTTTTATCGCCTTTCGTATAATCACGCTAGTTTGAACATTGTTTAAATTTCTCCTGTTATATATAAAAAGGCTTTCCTTTTTATGTCTGGTTGTCAATATCCAAGAGAATTACACAAAAAGCAGAAATATATTATCTATTTAAGATCCTTTGTCTTTGAACAATTGCTCACTTCTGTGAATTAGGCTTTGTGTTTTGCAATAGAGCAGAACTATGTTAAAAGACGAGTCGTACAGAATTTATTACAAATATAGAATACAAAGTTCCTCCCAAAGCTGTATAAACCGAACTAAAACGGAAGATTAGATAAACTCATAAAGACACAAAGAAACGGACAGGAAATAACAATTTTACAAAGAGAAAAATAGACAAACTAGTAAGTCATCCTAGACCTCATGAATAACTAACAGAAATTTAAAGATCAAAAATAATTTTGAATTGATGTTTTTAAGAAGATTAGAAACTACATAAAAAACACAAATGGCATAGACCTGTACAAAGTTAATAAGAATGAAAATGGGAAAGACGCTTGATTCATTCATTTGTCAACTTCAATCAAGAATTAGGTCGTTTGAGCGTGAGTTAGGTGGTATGATATATGCGTTTCGCTGATATCTGGGCCAAATATTTTTCTGAACTGATAAGAAAAAAAAAACTCAACCAACGCCAACTATCCTTGTTCTGCTAAATTAAAGAGTTAGTTAAGAAAAAAAAAATACAATTTTCAGTAGATTTTGTGTTTCATCCTTTTTACACTTTCAGTTTCAACTATGCCGAAGATACAATAGTTTATTTAGCCAAAATGGCTTTAAGAGCTATATTTGTGTTTATTTCGTCCAACTATATAACGTTCTAATCACTTTTCTAGCACTGAAAATTTTATAACTTATAACGTTAGTAAGAAAACTTACTCTCAGAAAATTTCAGTTTGGATTTAGCTCTGTTCAGTTTTAACTTTTATACCCTCTATTTTTACTTCAAGTTTTGCTTAACCTTAATAAAAACATAAATTTTGAATTCCACTTCATTTTCTAATAAGGCACAATCTCTTATTATTATTATTTTTTTGACGTGGGAAGTACATTAAGTGTTCCCACTATACGTTAGAGATCCTTCAAATATACAACAAGACTAAACAGGATTATAATAATATAGCCAAGGCCGTGTCCAGGGGAAGGGGTTACTGGGTTTGACCCCCCCCCCCTCTCTCTCTAAAATCTTTCAGACTCGTAAAAACGTAATAATAAAAAGCAAGAAAATTGGATGTGTGTCTTTAAGGTTTTGTTGTAAACTCCACCCTCCCCTGAAGAAAATCCTGGTTATGACCTTGTATATAGTACTGAATATTATTTCTTATCAACATATATGAGAAAAAAAAAGCACACAGAGATATATTGATAGCTACTAACATCCAAAAAAGTTTATTCGCTTATTCAGCCTTTTTGTTCGTAAATATTTATTGATCTAGCATGTAAAAGGTTTATCCTAAATAAACACTGCTTGTTGGACCTTTGTTTCTGACCATTTTAATGTTATTCATTTTTAGTTTTAAAGAAATAATAAATATTCATTGTTTGGCATTGCCTCCACTTTCCTTTTTATGTCTTTTCTATTTCATGATTCACATAATATTTAAAAAAAAAATAATCCGAAGGAAAAAACTAAAACCCTTTGAAATATCAGATATTTCATTTAAATCCGTAATTTAAGCCATTTTCATCAGCTAAAGATGCATTAAAAGTGGCTTTTTAACCCCCCCCCCCTTCACTGGCTCCCTTCTGTTGACTGCGACCGTGGACTACATTATTTGCTACTGTCGTTCGAACCTCTCTAGTTATATGCATTTTGATTTGTCCCTATTTAAGCCGCATTTTTACTTAATTTTTACAGACGAACAAATAAACGTTCAAATGGGTATTATATCAAAAATGTGCACAGACAAAACGGAAACAAACTAAACAGTGAAACTTCAAGAAACCATTGTTCAAACATAACATAGGGAAAGAGCATTTCTAATTGGTTAATTCAAACATTTGTTCAACATAACATAGGTTTGTTCAAACATAACATAGGGTTTATCAAACAACATAGGTTTGTTCAAACATAACATAGGGAAAGAGCATTTCTAATTGGTTAATTCATTCGGGGCTTGGTCCATACACAGTCAACTGAAATTGATTGTTGTTTTCATTCTATCCTAGCATCTTTTTAAATATAAGTAGATCCTTGTTCAAAAGCGGGAATTTTTTTTTCTCGAGTCCTAGTTCAAATCCTAAAATGTGAGCATACAGTGAACGAAGCACACTTTAAAACATTTTTATACACTGGATGATCTAAACTGGTTTGACTAATTACCTTTTAATATTAATACCTTGATACAAGTGATTCTACAAATGTCTTTCGAACAGATTTTAAGAGGAATGATTTGATAATTCCCTCTGACAATTTATTGGGATGACAGTATTGTTACAGCTCTTTAAATTTGTCAAATAAGAAAATTTAGTTTAAAGTACCGAAGAGAGTGAAAGATATAATGTCAAAATTATTATTAACTTTATTTTTTTTATTTACTATTTAAGTTTTACTAAGAACTCAATGGAGAATTAACTTTGTTTATAATTTTTTACCCATTCATATTGCCTCTGTTCATTGACCGAAGAGAACTATAAACACAATACTACCCTTTATCCATTACGCAAAAATGTATGTGCAAAATATTTCAAAAAATTGAACTGATAAAAACATATAATAAACATTCCTTTTTTCACAATCCAGGTAAGGAATTTATATTATGTACACTACCCTTCAATACACATAAAAACAGAAAAATATATTTTGGGGTTAAGATGGGTTTTTTCTTAATCAGGTCACGTTCCGTAAGATTTGTACAGTAGACATCCTCATTTGTGAGGGGGGGGGGGAGAGCGGGATAAATTTTGAAAAAGTGACCACGAAATTTCTATAATCCCTGGGATCATAAATAGATTATCTAATAAGAAAGAAAATGTTCAAGGAAAATGTCTCGCCAGAGCAAAACCTAATATTTTTCACGAAATGTTTCTGATGATTACTGGCGTAATCGTGAGATTACGCCAAATATACTAACAAATAGCTCTGTAAAACTCTCCTGATTTTTACAATTTGCACAAGACAAGTTGGCAAAAGTTAGAGGAATTGACATGCCATACAATCGAAATTTACGCGCAAGAATATTTTCTTGCTTCGGTTTCAGATCAAAACGTGCTTTCACTGAATTCAAGCTAAATTACTGCTTGAAAAAAAAAGATAAAACATAAGTTGTAGATGCAACAAAAGAAATAAAGTAAAAAATTAACAAAAATAAACTATAGATGGAAGTTAACGATGTAAGGAAAATATAGCAAATTTAAGGTACGCCTGCGTGGTTAACCTAACTTATTGTCATCCAATATGAGGCTGACAATTTGCGAACTTGTGCTGCCAAAGAAGCCACATCGAAAAAAAAAATAGCCAGGCACTCGAAGTTCGAGTGGCCACCTTTGAAATAAGCATTAAAAAACATCTAATAGCAGAGCCCATTAAATTTAACGATATCCTAGTTCCTGCTTATTAATACTGCTAATGCTAACTGAGTATTTTCTAGAAAGGCTCTTCTGAGCTATTGTATGCATTTCGGAAATAGATTTTAGGTTACATTAGAAAAGCAAGAACATAAGTCAGACGTATATACTCGATTTAGCCACACAATGGAAAGAAACAATATCTCACAGAATACCAAGAATTCTAGTTTCAGTATTATTCTACTTTATAATATATATACCATATTTCATGACAGCAGAGAAAAATTCTCCAAAGAATATCACTCAAATATTCTTTCTCACATCCGTAGGGGAGCATATGCACTCAGTTTGGAAGCCTTGACTAACATGCGGCGGTGAATTATTTATTTTTAAACTCAGATAATTTTTATTCAATTGCTTTACTATGAAAATTATATGCTACACGTTATGTGTAAATTTTACACAATAATTATATTTAAAAAATAATATAGGCGAAACTAATTCTTTTTCCTTGGCACTGTGTCTTTAAACGTGACTGAACTTGATACTCAAATTTTGACTGGACAAAGGAAAAAAAAAATATTATAGAATACCAGAAATTTGATGTGAAAAAGTAGAACAATATTTTGACTTTGTTCATTTAAGGTCACTGGATATTAATACGAGTTGAAAAAGATGACTAAAGTTAATGCATACCAAAAAGAAAATAATAATAAAAAATCGAATTGCACTATTGGTTTTTCCAATATTCTATAATTCTTCCTCAATAAGTCTATTCCTTTCCAAATCATCAATGATCACTGAGTCAGCATAACTACAAGCTTGTAGCACAAGATTATTGAATACGTCTGGCCTATCAGCATAAACATGATGACCTGATCCATCAATGAGTTGCACGTCCACAAACCTATCCTTCATTTTGTCACGTAGATATAGACCCGGATTTTTGTCAACCCAAGAGCGGGCTCCATAAATGAAAGTCAAGGAGATATCTTCATGCAGTCCTTCAATACGTTGAATCATTGGAAATTTTGCCCATCCAAATTCAGCCATCATGGCGTGAAAACCAGCTTCTCCCCTGCAACCAAGAAAAAGCTCAATAAATCAGGTTGAAAATTAAAGAAACCTACCCAATGTACACAAATTTCACGTCATTGAATGAACAACCTTAAGAATATGAGAACTGGGTGGTTGAGGGGGGGGGGGGAAACATCCAAAACCTTGTTTAAGAAACAGAGTAAAAAGTTTTGGATCTACCTGGCACCATCGTTATGAATAAAAAAAAGTAACATCAACAATAATTCCAGAGAGGAAATCATGCCCTGTTTCTGTTTATAGTCGCTTTGAAATCATTCTCAGAATTCAAGCTAAAACTGAAAACTATTATTTAAGCATAAGCAGGATAACAGAGCAGCAAGATAGCAAAGGCGACTGATCAGTCCAGATCCACCCACAAGTTGAAATACAAGCCATTCCATCTGTTAAATAAAGATTTTTCTCCTCCCCCTCCCCAAGGTACATAGCTATGCGCGTGATCAATGGTTACACATAAGAAAAAAAACTGGTAACGAAAATTTCCGCTGTAAGCTGGGTCACGCCGTAGGTACTCAACACTTGAACAGTTGTGGCGAAGAAGGTTGACCATTTCCGAAAGTTACAAAAAAAAAAACGCTATTTACAACAAAAAGGAGATGTCAAGCTTAAAACTAGATATGATCCATAAAGAAATGAAAACTAGTCCTTACACATTAAATATGGTCATAAACATCCAAGATTCCAGGAAGGTAAAAAAAGCTTGACTTGTTTACCAAGTGAAAACCAAATACGAAATTTGGCAAACAAAAAATTACCAAAAACACTATTAATAAAATTTCGTTTTGTATGCATCCTAGAAGTTTTTAATAGATGTATGCCAAGAAGAAAAAGTCTTCAAAATACAAAACATTAAATCAATCCAATCGATTTTACGCGGCTTCCTTTAAGCAAAATCACCGTTTTTCATCACCTGATCAAAACCACGTTTTTTTTCTTTAAGCAAAGTCACTTTTTTTACCTTCTAACCCAAAACTCAATTTTTTAAATCTTTCTTATTTCATGAAAGCAATTTATTTTTGAGGGTAGGGATGATTGAAAATTTTAGAAATGTCAAAATTAGATGATTACATGGAAATGTTCGAAATTATCGAATCCCGGTATTTCTAGGGGAGACACGGGCTCAAAGGACTCGCTATATATGCAAGCTTGTTCGAACCCTTTATAAAATATTCAAGTTTTTTAGCAAGCAATGTATCCTCTTTTTGAGGGAGAGGGAGGGAGAGGTACTTCTAGGGGAATCCAAATTACAGAGGTGCTTTTGAGTAATAAAGACCAAGATCGCGATTCCAGCTTGGCGAAAAATTCGTTAGACTCCTTCGATAATTTGTTGCGACCCAAACAAAAGAGCGAACCTATTTTTTTTTCTTTTTCATAAATGAGTTAAAACTTGGGGCACCCCTCAAATCGGTTTTTATCAATTAATTTCACGTGGAGAGATACATATTCATAAGAGATAGAGCAGACGGGTTATGCTCAGGATTCTCCATAATTTTACGGAGCCTATAATCTCATTTCACGCACTGTGTCCCTTTTTCCTTCGTATAACCAAAACACTACAATGATACCGACGAATTAAAAGCGAAAAACAGTAAAACTATAGAGATATTACATCATTTTCCGACTTTTCTCTTACGTCAAACAATTATTACTGATTGTTTTTCTGACTGACATATTTTAAATAAAAAAAAAAAATTATTTAATACATAGCATATAACGTTACAAAGCTGTGAAGTTTATTACAGAAATATATAACTGAATATGCCTTGAAAAAAAGCTGTCCTGGCCGAGTGGGTTGGTGCGCTGGATTCGGGATCCCTTGTCAGAGAGGACGCGGGTTCGAATCCCAGTGTACCCAATTCTTCAGTTTGGGACGGGGGTCAGTGGCGTGAGTCTGTAAGCTTAACCAGAGTCGACTCAGCTCTAAATGGGTACCTGGAGAAATTTGGGGAAGGTAAACAGGAAGGGTGTGCGAAAGCACTGGATGGCTGGCCCCCAACCCCCCATTGCACTTCCTGGCTGAAGGGCCAAGAAACGGAGACCAGCACCGCCGGTACGGACTGCAAAGTCTAATGCCGTATCCTTTACCTTTTTTTTTTTACCTTGAAAAAGCCTTTGCAGTTGTTCACCGAGTAAACGTAGAGAAGTAGACTAAATGGCGTAAATTGAAGCAGTTAGAAATTTGACCATTTTGATCAAATTTTTCACTTTTATTCGGCTTTTTTCTTATATTTGAGTTGGGAGGGGTCCTGTAATTAATTTTGCCCCAGGTACTACCCACCCTAGGAGCAGCTCTGGATTAGTCTACTCCAGCAAGTAGTCTAAATCGTGCAAGTTTATTCCTCAGATCCAGCCACTGCTCCTAGATGAAACAAAACCAACAAATTGAAAACGAAAAGAATCTACTTACGTAGGAGCTTGAGCATTACAATGATATATATAGTCAGGTATGGCAAGCTCTGCATCTGGAAAATGTCGCATAAATTTCGTAGTTATATCTGGTCTGGCTTTCCGTACTAAATAAGGACCTGGAAAAAAGGAGAAAACTAAAAACGACTTTCTTTGCAAACATACCAATACTCTTTTTCATTCAAAGATCAACTATATTTTACATTATTATATAACTATATTTACATTATTTTATATTTTACTATATTATATTATATTTAAGTACTATATTTTACATTTTTAATTATTTTCTATTCTAAAAACTAGAATACCTAATACCATAACAGGATGAAAGATTTAAATACCGTATTTCTTTTACTGGCCTTAGAGGAGCTTAAAAGTTACGTTTAGTTGTTCTTTTATATACCCAGCTGACACTTGTCAAAGCACTGAAAACAATATTAACAGTACTTTCATTAAAATCGAGTCCAAGCAGTTCACCTGAGAAGCTAAAAAATAAATAAAATGCATTGAAAACAAAGCACAATTGCATACAAATTAGACTTTGCCAACAATACACACAAATTCCCTATGACGTGTTCATGGCTCCTTTTTCTACACGCAAACCCCTCCAATTCATTAATTTCGGAAACAGTTAGTGAGCCATCTAGAAAAGAAACATGAAAATGAAAGTACAAGGATATTAACAGACAGAATGACCCAAAAATATACTTGAAAAACACCTACATATAAAAATGTTTAGATTTAGATCTAAATATGTATAATAAAATCTAAACAAAACATCTAAAAAAAAGAATTTAACAGCAAACAGTGGTTACGAAAATTGGTAGGAATAGACTGTTATTGAGTTTTATAACTACATAATCTAAGGATATTATGTATATTAGCCTTAAATATTAGCCTAAGGCTAATAATAGGTATGGGATAATTCTAACTCCTTACTTTTACAGAATAGGTATTGAATACAAAACATCTTAAGAAAAAGGTATCTAACGAAACAACTTAAACTACCTCTTAGCACATTCCAAGCAGGGGTGTTATTTGCTATGGGGCAGGGGGACAACTTCCCCTCGAAACCCAAGTTTGCCCCCCCGCTCCAGGCCTCAGCCAGCCCCCCTCCGGCTGAAATTTAATTTCTGCAAAAAAATCTTATCAAAATTAAGATAAGCCTGCATAATTCACGTATCCAGAGAAGCAGGTCAGTTTTCTTTAGTATATCTTTGCATTTATGGTAATATATGACTCATTTGTCAGTTTTCACTGTCATTTTCACTTGATTTGGGAAAACCGGCTCTAACTTTGTCCACCCCCGTAATTTTGACAAAATTACGCCACTGATTCCAAGTAATCAGTTTTTTTTATTAATCTGCTAATTGCTTTATCTTTATAAAGTGTAAATTAGTATCACAGTGTGCGCAAGTGTCAAACGAGTCTACCTATGGTACAAATAAATGAGCTTTTTAGGCCTAGGCCAAAAGCTTCTGGGACTCTACAATATTCAGTTACACAATTGAAGATTCTAGATCAATCCGACAACAGTCAAACCACGATTTTACTTTATTTTAAGATAGCATGTGGATTTACAGTTAGCCTTAATTATGAGAATGCCATCGACATCAAATTACGAAAGTAAACAATATGAAACAAATTACGAAAGTAAAAAAAGAAGACCGTGGAGAGAAAGTTTCTTATTATGCACATTTGAAACCTTCACTCTTAATCTATAACAAACTCTTGTGAACTTTCAGACACCTACATTACCCTCAGCAGTGCATCAGCTTATGATGATCTATATCCATGTTATAAAGCTATGCTATGTAATACTCCCATTACTTTGTTTTGGAACAGCAGGAATATCCCCTTTTTTTTATCAAAGCGTTCCTCAGCCAAAAAGCAACCAGTTGTGATGACGATCTTTCATAATTATTTTCCTCGTTTCAATAGAAACAAAGAGTTAGGGTCCACACTTTCTCCCGAAAAACTAAGAAAATGTCATATCTTAAAGAAAATCTCAGAAAAAAGACCATGATAATTTTTTTTCAGGGCGATCAATTCTGGACGACGAACTTTAACATTGACTTCCCAGGCAGCAAAATTTTAGAAATAGATTATTAATAAGCTGAGAACCTATTTGTTTTGTTTCGAACGGCACCTATGTTAAGGGTGAGGGCGCAACCTTACAGAACTTCAATACCACGAAAAACAGAAAAGAAACAAAAAAGACTGAACGTATATAAATTGAGGAAAACTTTGAAGATGTCACATAAAAATTGTAATAAAAAAACATGGAAAATCGTAAGAACTTTAAAAATCATATCACAGAGAATGTCAGAAATGGACCAAATATAATAGCCACTATCAAACTCAAGTCTTAAGCAACCATCAATCGTCCTGGTTTGAGGCTGAAAACGGCTTGACATTAGAAGATAGGGTTTTAAAGTTTGTTAAATTTGTTCTTCTTTTTTTTTCAAACAACAGTGTTATTGAGTTAATTGAGGGGGCATCCCTAGCCCTAGGAGTCATGTGCTCTTTGTTGAGTATAAGATTATTAAGCCCGAGCATCAATATCACCATAAAGAAAAAAACTACATACATCACTATTCCACGGAATTTTCGTATACATAAGAAAAAAAAAAGGAAAAACACATATAGGGCTCCAAAATAAGCATGAAATGCAAAAACCACTTCTCTATTTGACGAATAGCTATTTTCAGAAAGTGAAATTTTGTTTTCTGCACCAGGTCTTTTTCGTATTACTTATCTCAGAATATTCGTAAAACATTGTCCATTGAAGCGCTAAAAAACTGATACAAAAACCTTTCCTCTTGGCTTCAACTACTTTGGAAGGTAATTTCTATGAGTCATTTGACGGTTCTTTTCTCTCTAGTAAACAGTAGCAAATCCGAGTAGGTGTTCAGTCAGTAGTGAGGCCATTAGTTGTCGTAATTCGATCCAGTAGTCATGAGTCGAAGGTTAGAGCTCGTGAATTTTTTTTTCAAATCCTTTCAATAGAATTGAAAAGCCATAGTTTGAAAGTAGTTTTAAATGAGACACACTTATAAAATGAGATCTTTTAAATGGGAAACACTTAGAAAATGAGATCTTTCAAATGAGACACATTTATAAAATGAGATCTTTTAAATTAGACACACTTATAAAATGAGATCTTTTAAATGAGACACACTTATAAAATGAGATCTTTTAAATGAGACACACTTATAAAATGAGATATAGAATACAATTTATTTCGGCAGAAAATCCTTGATAGATGATTGAAAGATTCTTGTCTGAACGCGTTCTATTTCCGATTGTAGACAAATACTGGGCACATAATGTGCAAAGCTTTTTTTCTTTAACTTTCCTAAAATTATTTATCTATATGTTACTTTTGAGATCAGGGGCGTAATTTGCAATGGAGCAGGAGGGCAACTACCCCCTCCAGACCCCAATTTGTTCCCTCCTCCAATTGAAATTTACTCTGTTCAAAAATGTTTTCGAAACTAAGATGAACCTACATAATTCAAACATTCAGGGAAAAGGTTCAGTTTCTTTAGTACATCTTTGCCTTTATGGTTTGATGTTATGGTTCATTTTTCACTATCCTTTTCACTTGATTTGGGAAAATTGGCTCCAACTTTGCCCTCCCCCCAGGATTTTTGACGAAATTACGCCGATGTTTGAGATACGCATGGCATTAGCAATTTCCCGGTCTTTAACTCATACAATGGCTTAAAGTAAAGCATAGGTTTGTTACATAGCTTCTGGCTAAGATACAACTTTTCGACGCATAACTGTTTCTGCCAATCTAATGATAAACTGCAGAAATGACAATGTAAGTATCACCATGGTAAACTTTTTGTCACCATTCGGCATTAAAATTAACTACTTGATGTCACCACCAGTGGTGAATTTAGAAGGAGGAAGGGCAAATTACATACTCCGAGCCTGGCCTGTCCTTTTATACATCCATTTAGATTCTATACTTTACTGCAATGCCTATGATCTAAGTAACTTCCTTAACGGAGAGCTGTCATTCATTCGGCGTTTGGTCAGGTTGGAGAGTAACCTTTATCGGTACTATTTGATTTCGTGCGACTTGTCGATATTCAAAAAGAAAATGGAATATGTTGACTACTGTCATAATGGCTAATTGACTGTTAACAGTTTCTCAACTTTTTTTATGTGAGTGAAAAAGAGTGCATTTACTTAATACAGACGCTGTATTGATTCCTAATGTTTGCATTGTTGAAGCAAGAATAGAAGCAAAAACTCATTTCATCTCATGAGCTTCATTACAAAACCCTTTTAGCCAATAATATTTAAGCAGAAGGTCAGTTGTTTTTATTTTTAATCCAATCACTCAGCTCCATCTTCATTTTATTGATGATCCTGTATTGGTCGATATTACAACGAAGCTGCAAGCCAATAGGTAGTTCTGTTTCACTGAAACTAGTTCTCTGAAACACCTTCCTTAGATACTCGATATGTGTGAAAGATGCTTTTTTTCCAATTCCGCATTCACTCTTGGTTCCATTCTCCATCATCTCCATTGCTTTAGTTTAGTATACATAAAGCGTTAATTACGAAGGCTAAAGCGGCTGCAATCATGCCGTCAAGATCGGATGGGACACGACAAACTGAATAGGCTCGCACACATAGATATCCCTTCCAATGCTCAGATGGACATTGAAAATATTTTAAGCGTCTTTGGGAAGGAATCGAGAGGCATAAGAATACAACAAGCATTTACGATGTTTATGTCACTTTGTAGTTGAGACTTTTCTATAGCTCTTCTATTTTCATTAGTGTAACTTTTTTGTAACAGAATACTTAACAAGCTATATTACTCATAAGGTCCTTTAATTTCGATAATTTTCAGTTAGCCACCCCCTGCCCCACTCTAAGCGTTAATAGTAAATACACCACTGATCATCATTGTCAACTACAAACAGTTCAACACTAAAACTTTCTAGCCTTCATGTTCTAGAATAGGTATTTGTTGAGACACTTAACAGAATTGCAAGGATTCCCTTGAGAGTAGATGAGAGTCAAGTATAGAATACAACACCGGCTTATTTACTGAATATTGCATCAATTGACCATAAAAACTTTATATTTTATGGATCTGCAGCACATGACAGTTAAGTAACCACTCAGCAACAAGACTTGATAGTCCGTATTTATTTGGACTGTCAAGCAGACAATTAAAGGTGTTTCAAAAATAAGGATATGGCCAACATCTAAACAAGTTGATAGAACGTAAAATATTACCTAAGGGCCCACTAACTCGTACTGGTGCTAAGGGGCTAAACGAAGATAGAACGAAGCGTAAACCACGAGCCCACCAGGGCATCTTGTTTAAAAATTCATTATGAGTAGGCTTCACAGGAAAACCCCATGGGTCGGCCAAAATGAGATGCTTGACACTGAAAAAAAGTAGAAAATATCACTGCAAATGCCATCAAAACAAGAAACTTTTGCTTAATTTTAGTATGAATGAATTAATCAGCCATGTCAAGATTTAGAGACTGTGATTGCACTATTCATTTTTGTTCCAAATATTTCGAGAAAAACAAATTATGAAAACGTTATTTTGCTTGGTTTTATATTCTAAGGCCCTTCGATACCATAGAAGATTACCCTATCCCATCCATTATAAATTTTTTTTAGTTTGCGTGGCCAAACTATTCAGAAACAATTGGGCAGTCTTGCCGCAACTTGTATAGCTTTGAAAATAGATCCAAATAAACGACTGAAAATTAAAAGCCAACACTTACTTTCTCAGTAATCTTAGAAATACCGTTTAACTTCTCCCGTTTTGTGCCGATGATAGAGAGATTCAGATTTAATGAAGCTAAAATCATTAGAAAGCGTGAATTTGGTTTTTTTCAACTAAACGAAGCAGAATTTTCTTTTCAAAGTTCAGGAAACGGGAGTCCCTAAAAATATTCTTCTTGAAAAACATTAAAAATCCGGTCAAGAGAAGTACCTTTGAACAATTTGGAGCTTTGGAAGTTTCCTTTTGTGCTAACCACACTATTTATGTTGTATGTACATTGAATAGACAGCACTTTACTTAATAATTAGTAGAAGATCACACATTATCTTTGTTTTAAACTAGCCTTTCGTAAACTTTCCGAAATTGTGACAAACTTAGGGTTCCCTATCAATTTGAAAAATAAAAAGGTTTGGAAGTTTCTCGTTGTGCAAGGAAAATTGCTTTCTGTTTGAGACTGTCAGCCAACGCTGAGACTCAGAAAATGACTTTTATGGTATGGAACGGTCTTAAATCCATCAGAAAATTAAATCATTATTCCCAAAAAAGGAATTAAGATTTTGCTACGTAATATAAAGTTACATAAACACAGCAGGCTTTTACAGTTTTTCCTTGTTTCCATTTGTTACTATATGAAAATCATAAAAATGCCTCAATTCCTCTTCATGGCAGTTAAATACATACCAACATTGCATTAAATATCCTAACCGGGTTTGTACGAACATAAGTAAACATAATTCTGTAATTGCATCCTTTTTTGTAGGTTCATTTTGATTCACAAGGAGTAAAAAAAATTACTGTTCTTCTTCTTTAAATGCCATTTCAAGATACACAAAAGATGTTTAAATAATCACTAACAAGAAATAGAAGAAAGTGATGACCGAGAGAGTGTAATTGGAGTCGTCCATATGACAGTTCTCTGGCGTAATGAGAGCAGCCTACCACGCACCTTAAACTTTAGATCCACAAAAGCTGGAAACAAAGAAAAAAGTTTTCAGTCTTACTAACTCGCAACAAAACCTAAGTGCCTTTCATTTTAATTCTTAGAATTTCAGCAGACAAGCTATGTTTAGAACTATAAATATGACTTCTATTTCAACAATGTCATCGACCTAACACACAAATAAAAATTTTCTGTCTACGAGGCACAAAATAAACAGCTTTAAATAAACGTCTCAGCCTTCAAGGCCAAAAGAAGTCTAGACCCATTTTCCTTAAACTTGATCAAGACAAGGTAATTTCATTCACAAATTCATCTAATAATACGCGTAAATACAAGTAAAATGAAAACATGGTACACATAAAAGGCATACTTCTTGAGAATTAGGATGCAAAACCAAATTCTACTAAGCTCGCTCGAAGCAGGTATTTATAGCTAACGGGGTTCTATCTCTTACGACTGAGCCTACTTTTGGTTTAAGTAGGCACCCAAGCACCAATTTATAACATTTTCAGAATCAAAAGGATCCTTTTGTCTCTCTGGCAAGGGGTTCTATTTCACTATCTATGCAGTGATATTACTAAAATACGATTCAAGATTTGAGCATTAATCCCTTTGACCCCAGAAGATCAATATTTTTCAAATCCAAACCAACTCTTCTTACGGTGCTATCAAGTCTACATATCCAATCCTTGCTGGGTTCTCCCAACCACCAAAGGAGGACAATGTAATTAAGAAAGACAATTTAAACTAAATAAATTGTTGATTAATTTAATCAACAATTAGGAAGAAGACCTTCGACTTCTGCAATGCCATGTTTCTTATTTGATTTTGTCTTATTTTGCAATATAAAAATGTTTTATACTTATTTTTTACTTTCAAATTTTAGTTGAAAATATTGTATTGTCCGTTAAATTTTTACTCATTTATTAACTAGTACTACTACGACCACTACTACTACTACTACTAAAAACTCACTGCGGCACCAAGCCACCAGAGGCCAACATGGCTACCCAAGCTCCTTCTTCATCCCAGTCTATTCAAAGCCTCCCACTTCACACCCTCCCAGGAAGTTTCTATTTGCCTTAAATCATTCTTTATGACGTTCTGCCACTCCAACTGAGGACGCCCTGCTTTTCGTTTAGCTGAGGATGGTAGACCAAAAAGAATAATCTTTGGCAATCTGTCATCCTTCATCCGTAGAACCTGCCCTAGCCACTCAACCTTTCTCTCATTATAGCCCAAGAAAACAGGATTGAGTCGAACTTTTCATGCAGCCTAGTGTTTGAAATACGGTCAGTCAGTCGGATTGTTCGGGTACCCGAAACAATCCGTAGGTAATTTCTCTAGCAGATCTTCATTCGTTTTTGGGAGCAATCAACTCAAAACCATGCTGGATCAGTGTCACCACTGTAGGTTCTAATATACTAATCTTCGTTCACAGATTTATCTTCCTATTCTTCCAAACTTTTTCAATTGTGAAAATACGCCACGGGCCTTGGCTATTTCACTTTTAACATTTTCACTGCACCCACCGTCATTTCTAATCATACCAGATAGGTAAGTGAAACTGTCCACTCGATCGATCTTTTCGTCACCCACCGCAACCTTTTCATCTTCACTTATTCGACTTAATCTTCTTAACACTAAATTTCAAACCTATTCTAGCACCTTGAACTCGCAAAACCTCTAAAAGTTCATTCATTTTACTCACGCTTTCATCTAGGATGCCTAATCCATCAGCATAATACGAGTTCAGGAGAGTTTTATTTCTCCATTTGATTAAGTGTTTTCCCATTGCCTTTACTACGTTCCTTGAGACAAAGTCCATCATAATAATCCATATTACTGGGGACAGAAAACAACCCTGCTTAATTCCTGATAAACCAGCTACTAGCCTTTATTTCCTACCTTAAGCACAGCAGTGCAAACTCGTACAAAGCACTAGTCATTTTAATAAATTTGTCTGGTATACCATACAAGGATAAGACCTTAGCTAAAGCTCTTCTATAAACAGATTGAACCCTTGCTCATAATCTATAAAACTGAGGACTAAAGGTGTTTGATGACTCAGACACTTTTCAATTATTAATCTAAGAGTGATAATTTTGTCGATACATCCTCTTTTTATTAACTAGCATAGTTAATGACGTAATACATCCCTACTTATTGTACTTGCTATTAAAAGGTAAAGTCTCACGTTGGAAGTCCTAAAGATGAAATATCTGATGTGTAATTTCGTTTTTGGGAGTCATGGCTTTTTGAACCGCTAGATAATTTGGTTTTTTATGGCTTGAACACTTTTTGTAAAGCTAGAGTACGATAAATATAAAAACCACAACCTTTCAGACTTAAAAAGTTAGATCCTTTCAGACTTAAAAAGTTAGATGGCTATATTCATAAGTTACATATTCCTTACAACTCAAATATTATATAATAGGCCCCAGGGCAATAACTAATTTAATTAGGTTCAGTCATTCATTTGAAAATGATATACATCCGATCATTTGAGACAATTTCCTAAATAATTTGTGACAAATTCTTGGCCAAAAAGTGCAACTTATCTATTTATACGAGGTTTTCATAGCAGCTGTAGTACTAGTATTAGCCGTAGTAATCTTAGCAGCCATACTGAATTCAGTGTATTTAGTTAGTCAAAATAGTCGGAGCGTTCACAGCACTCGGAGTAGCGGTAGAGTGTTACAGTTAAATCTAAGTCTAAGAGAGTTTACCTTCCCATTTGAAACTCTATTCTCCCATAGCCTTTGCCGGTCCCCTTAGGACAAAGAACATCAAAATAACATATATAAATGGGATAGGATACAGTCTTGATTTTCTTCAGATTCTAATCCGACCAACTACTAATCTGTCTTCCAATACTATCCACAACCTACATTATTAGTTTAAAATCATCATCTGGTATACCATACGAGGATAGTGTCTTCACTAAGGCTTTTCAATCAAAGGAATCGAATTCCATAGGAAGACTAAAGGGAACTGATGATTTACTACTTTCTAAAATATTAATCTGAGAGGGCAAATTTTACCAATGCAACTCAATATAAGCCGCTAGTAATTCAAGTAATTTAATCGTTCAATTCCTTTCGAATGATTAGCAGCCAATCAATTGAGATAATTTTTTATCTGGTTCCTGAATAATCATCGCATAGTCAGCTTGAATCACGTGACCTGATCTTGTTAAATATTAAATAGAAAAAAAGTTTTTTGAAATGAAGGTAAGGAGCGACATTAAAACTTAAAACGAACAGAAATTACTCTGTATATGAAAGGGGCTTTTCCTCCTCGACACCCCGCTCCTTACGCTAAAGTTTTTTATTGTTTTAAAAAGTAGAGTTGCGAGAAAGAATCAAACTTTAGCGCAAGGAGCGGGGTGTCGAGGAGGAAAAGCCCCTTTCATATACGGAGTAATTTCTGTTCGTTTTAAGTTTTAATGTCGCTCCTTACTTTCATTTCAAAAAACTTTTTTTTTTATTTAATTTCTGAAAGTTTTTGAATTAATGCATGTCTGATTTTGGCTCTCCGTACATAAATTATTAAAATGAAATTTGCATATTAATTCTTTTTTTGGCTAAATGGCTTTCTCTTAGTTTTGATCAGACGATTTTGAAAAATAAGGGGTGGGGAAGGAGGCCTAGTTGCCCTCCAATTTTTCGGTTACTTAAAAAGGCAACTAGATCTTTTAATTTTTAACGAAAGTTTTTATTAGTAAACAAAATACGTAACTTAAGAATTAACTTACGTAACAAACTTTTATATTCTTATATTTTTGATTATATATATGAGAGGGTTGGTCCCCTCGTTAATACCTTGCTCTTCACACTAAATCTTGTTTTGTCCCAATTCTTTAAGAATGACCCCTGAATCAGAAAGGCCGTAGCTTTAAGTTTTAAGTTTTAATGCTTCTTCTTACTTTCAATTGAAAAAACTTTTTCATGTTTATATTTTCATTGTTTTTTTTTATAGTAATGCTAGAAAGTCCTGCGCCCTTTTCATTGAATTTCTCTTCCCCCATGAAATATTCCTCCAAGGAAAGATCCTCCCATATAGCCCCCTCCCCTGAACCCCATACCCAAACCAAAAAAAAATCCCCTTGATAACGTCGGTACACTTCCCAGTAACTATTGCTGTATGTAAACATTGGTCAAAGTTTGTAACTTGCAGCCCCTCCCCCAAAGACATAGTTATTATGGTTTTCGACTATGCGGAACAAAATGGCTACCTCAAAATTTTGATCCGTTGACTTTTGGAAAAAAAAGCGTGGGAGGGGGCCTAGGTGCCCTCCAATTTTTTGTCACTTAAAAAGGGCACTATAACTTTTTATTTCCGTTAGAATGAACCCTCTCGCAACACTCTAGGACCACTTGGTCGATACGATGACCCCTGGAAAAAAAAAAAAAAAAAACACGCACCCGTGATTTGTCTTCTGGCAAAAAATACGAAATTCCACATTTTTATAGATTGGACCTTGAAATTTTTTCTATAGGGTTCTCTGATACACTGAATGCGATGGTGCGATTTTCGTTAAGATCCTATGACTTTTAGGGGGTGTTACCCCCTATTTTCCAAAATAAGGAAATTTTCTCAGGCTCGTAACTTTTGATGACAAAGACTAAATTTGATGAGACGTATATATTTAAAATCAGCATAAAAATCCGATTCTTTTGATATATCTTTTAGCATCGAAATCTGTTTTTAATCCGTTTTTTAGAGTTTCGTTTACTATTGAACCGGGTCGCTCCTTACTACAGTTCGTTACCACGAACTGTTTGATTCCCATATTCGGTTAAGTTTCACTCTAATTGTTATGGAAATATTCAAACCCGCTTGGAAGTGCGTCAAGGTGGTGTTCTTTCACCGTATCCTTTCAGTATTTGTATCCGCAGTGTGTTATACAAAATAATGCCCTTTCTTTTTTGTAATTTGGTAAATGTCTCTTGTATTGCATATGCGGATGATATACTTCTTTTAAGTCGTTCTAGATCTAGCCTCTCGAATTCCGTATCATCTATTTCAAAACATTTCAAAACTGTTGGTCTGTCATTGAATATTGATAATTGTGAGTACCTAGTCTTTAATGCAAAGTCTATGCCCATTTGAAATCCGCGTTCTAACTTCTCCATCCATTGTGTCTCTGATTTGCGGCGGTCAAGCATTCATATTTATTGGAATCTACAAGCTTTTAGGATCAATATTGTACGGCATATTAAAGAAAACTTAAAGCAGGTTATGGTAAAATAGTAGCTAATCGTGGTCATTATTATCGAAAAGCGCTTGCATTGCTATACACTAGTTTTTGCGACCATTCAATACTTTTCCTATCTGGTATTTCACCTATCCTGAAAAAAAGACAAGATCTGGCTGAATTGTGTATATTATATTTCCGCTATTGTAAGTTTCTGTTTCATTTACCCCGGTCTTATAGGAAAAAAAAAATAATTCGGTATTTCGGGGCTTCTGACATTATTACTCCTTTGCGGAAGTTAGGCTCAAAATTGGAAAAGGATTATATTTTTTCTCTGGGCCCCTTCCACCTCTTAGTTCGTTTATTTTCCCGTTAGTTTTCACCTGTCTTCGCTTTATAGTCGTGTTATCTCTTAGCAGTTCTTTCGTTAGTTGAGTTATGGTTGTGGTATATATGTTTTATCGCTCGTATAGTTGTGTTATTTTCAAATTATACTCATAATAGAGAGGCTCCGAACACCCAGCATTGTATATTAAGCTCTGAATTTGATGTTTTTTTCTAACGTGACCAGATTCGCCATGCGCCCTGCGCCCTTTTCATTGAATTTTTCTTCCCCCATGACATATTTCTCCAAGGAAAGATCCTCCCACATAGCCCCCTCCCCCCAACCCTACCCCCAAAACCAAAAAAAATCCCCCTGAAAACGTCTGTACACTTCCCAATAACCATTATTATATGTAAACACTGGTCGAAGTTTGTAACTTGCAGCCCCTCCCCCAGGGACTGTGGGGGAGTAGGTCATCCCCAAAGACATAGTTATTATGGTTTACGACTATGCTGAACAAAATGGCTATCTCAAAATTTTGATCCGTTGACTTTGGGAAAAAAATGAGCGTGGGAGGGGGCCTAGATGCCCTCCAATTTTTTGGTCACTTAAAAAGGGCACTAGAACTTTTCATTTCCGTTAGAATGAGCCCTCTTGCGACATTCTAGGACCACTTGGTCGATACGATGACCCCTGGGGAAAAGAAAAAAAAAAACAAAAAAAAAAACAAACAAACAAACAAATAAACACGCACCCGTGATTTGTCTTCTGGCAAAAAATACAAAATTCCACATTTTTGTAGATAGGAGCTTGAAACTTCTACAGTATGGTTCTCTGATACGCTAAATCTGATGGTGTCATTTTCGTTAAGATCCTACAACCTTTAGGGGGTGTTTCCTCCTATTTTCCTAAATAAGACAAATTTTCTCAGGCTCGTAACTTTTGATGGGTAAGACTAAACTTGATGAAACTTATATATTTAAAATCAGCATTAAAATGCGATTCTTTTGATATTAGATATCAAATTGATATCAAAATTCAATTTTTTAGAGTTTTGGTTACTATTGAGCCGGATCGCTCCTTACTACAGTTCGTTACCACGAACTGTTTGATTCAAGCTGACTACATTAAAGCGAAAAATAACCGAGAAATGAATTACAACTGTACAAGAAATCAGAGGGATAATATACTTTGGGTTAAAAGCAAACAAGCACACGATATCGAACATGAGCTGACATAATAAAAAAAAGAGGACAAAATCGTGTTCATCTGACATTTTTTTATGCAAGCATAAGTAAACTGCGACAGAAGAATGCAACTTTTGCTCTGTCGCGATTATTATGCAAGAGCCCAAGATGCTCGTCCTTGAGAGAGAAAAAAACTTAAAAACTCACGGATCAGGATATCTTAATGCATAGGAAGAAGCAAGAAATCCTCCCATACTGTGACCAAGAAGAATGACTTTTTCCAAGCCCATTATCTTTCGCCATTCCTCTAAAGAATCAATAAATTGGTTCTCAGCTTCTAGTGGATCTTTGCTGAAAAATGGACGCGAACTCCTAGCAAATCCTAAAATAATTAGAGCTATCATCGCGTCCAGAGTCAAAATTTATTACTTTTTTATGGTCTACAGGCAGGGTTTAGAGAGACAAAAATCAAGAAAATGTGAACACATACAGACTATCTCAATATAAAGCCTAACATAAAAAAATTAACGGCTGATATATAACGTGCCGCAAAACGTATAAATATTTCTGATATATAGGAAAAGGAATTGCACAATAGTCCTTATGGTGATGCTTCATAAAAACAGAGAGAGGATACAAATTTGTATCTCTTCCTCTCATATTTCCTTCCTTGTACTTGTTTTTTCTCCTCAAACCGTTACAATTAAAAATTCCTAATCTTACAGAAGAATGCAATATATGAAAAATTCTTTAGGTTTTGCTGATTTATTAATCTGTTTAAACCAAGACAGAAGATTGTCATTAGGAGTTACTTGCAGCAAAAATTCCTAAAACTGAAGGGAGGGAACTCTATTTTTAAGAGAAACTTAACAACCTAAACAGGCATTTAGTTAAGCGCCAGTGAGGAGAAAGGAGGGATAATTAGAAAAACGCCAAAGACTGGCAAATTAATATTTAGGACAATAACAGGAGAAAATATACAAGCTTGACATCTTGGACAGGGTCCATGTTTAAAGTCCTTCCAAAAACAAAATAAGATATTTTCTATTGAGTAGGCAACTAATAAAACAAGAAAAAATAAGGACATATAAGGACAAATATAAAAGGGAGGGGGGGGGGAAGTGTCGACCCTAGTTGACAAAGAAAAGTTACGAAGGTTGTTAGATGAAATAAAGTATTTGTTTCATATTCTTATTTTTGAGCAATGCTTTAAAACTCGCGGACAATAATGATTTGAGGGTTTTCCAAAAATCTTTTTTAGGCTGAGACAAAATAACACCAAACGATGAGGTAATACTTCCTAACAAATGACCTAATAGCGAGATTTATACAGGAAGATGAATAACAACCGCGACACAACAGCAAACACTTGAGTAAAAAAAAACTTGGTTTATGAGTTAACAAGAGTTAGGTAGAAACACTTACTTAAACAGAAACAAAAACTCCTAGAGAAGCTAACTGGATGGTGTATGTAAGGGTAGAATCGATATGCACTGAAGTCATCTATCTCCATGCCAAATTCGACCCTAGTTGAGTGAGATATCCTACTCAAAAATTAATTTATACAGGTCATCTAACTTAAAGTAGAAACATAATAGTACTCCCGGCAATAAATGTGTCTTTAAAGAAGATAGTTATTATTCCTGGCTCCAACCTCAGCCATATTATGAACTATAAAAATCAATGATGTTTGGACAATCAAATTAATAGCGAACAAGGTCTAAAACAGATAAAAAGTAACCAGCTCTATAAAAAAAAAATAACACCCCCTAAAGCCATTGACGGCACGCAGGGCGTCGAAACTTGTCGACGTTTCAGTTGCCGGGTCTTTTTCAAAGGGAAATGGTGGCGAACCTGTTGCCCAGCTTTGCGGCATCCAGGAAGATATCAATCCACTAGGCTACCATGGAGTAACCGGCTCTATAGCTTTTTCTAATAATAAAAAATAAATGAGTGTCCCCAGCACCATTAGGGTGCTGACAACTAAGTTAGATGAAAAGTTAGCTGAAACATTTCAGTCAACTAAAAATAACAGCACCCGTCATGATTTAAACGCCGTGGTAGAATGGAGACAGTTATTCCTGACAACTATCTGTGCCATTTTATGGTAGTAAACCTTGTACATTATGAAGTTAGTAATGCGTCTGAAACGCCTCGGACAAGTAAGCTTGATTTAGTACAATTGAGATACATGCTGAACAAGACAGCAATGCCTGTCCACAACCGTAATCTACGAACCATAATTTCCCTCATATTTTTTAAGCAACCCTGATTTGTCCAAAGTCATTAGGACTGGAAATTGATGTCTAGCTAAGCACAAGTTTGAACGGGGCTTAGCAGATAAGCGACCTTCTTTGAAACACAATGGAAAACACTATACAGCTTAAATGAACTCATTTGAAATTAACTCCCATTTCTCATTAAACATCCTAAGTTCTAAGTAAATCCTAAGTAACATGCGGAAGCTTTGTCTAATTAACCCAACTAAAGGATCATGTAGAATGTATACTTTTTAAGTGACAGCGCCTAAGTATGACATATTTCTTTTCCTTTAAGCATTATAAAGAAAAAGAAGTAGTATCACAATTTAGTGTTCTGTTTCATCTACAACGAGAATCTTTTAACAACTAATTATTAAGGTAGAAAAATTCTTTATTTATATCTTACCAATCCAGTCCAAAGCATAAACAGGTGTTTTAGATGCAAAAGCGTCCAAATTTAAACACCAGAGTCCAATGCCAGCAGCAAATCCATGAAGCACAACAAGGGGAGTTCTACCAGAAATCTTTTCATTAAATGCTATAGTTCGAATTTTGAGTCCACCAGGAGTGTTGATGAAAAAGTCCCTAAATGGAGTCTTCAAAACTGAAATTTAAAAAACCAAGTTAAAGGATTTTTTCAAGTTCATTAAATAAATTCCAAAAAACAAGGCTTTAAGGTTTTTGTTAACCCAATAATTAATCAATGTTCACTCTCACAATTATGCTGGTGTTTTCAGTTGGGTAGCAAAATTTGACGCATAGTCAAATTGCCATATCTAAACTAAAATATGTATCTAATTTTTTTCAAAATTCTGATGGTGCGTAAATTGACGTTTTAAGTTTTTCGCGGAAAATTTTTAGTCAAGGGTCTGGATGAGGAAACCCAATGACAAAGAAAATAAGATATTTTTGGACGAGATCATTAACCTTCCAATGATCAACATAAACTAATGTCCAATCCCCTAGAAGAATCTTAATTGCTTTTTAGCTCATTTTCAAAAAGAGTAATAGATACACGCATTGGGGTTAAACCCCATATGAAAACAACTCTCATTACATAACTGTGTTTGAAATTAACAGTTTTCACAAATACCATTTATTACTCACTGGTAAAAATCAAAATCTTATTTTTGAAAGTAAAATTATTTAGATCAACTTTTTTGCTAATCTATTCAAACAGGAGAAAACACCTTGGTTATGTCTTTGAACATACCTTACTTTTTAGACAAAAAAAAAAACATAACAAAAAAAAAAACACTTTTAATGATTGCAAAAACGCACGATAAAATTTAAAAATGTTTTGCGGGTAGCACGTTAATACTTCGATGATCAGCAATTTTTCTTAATGCCTAAACAAGCCAAATTACAACTCTCAAGGATCATCACCGACATTTTTAGAAGAAACCTCTAAGAAGAAACTTTCATTTTCAAAATAGCTCTCACAAGCTAATAGTCACTCTTACCACTCCAGATACCTAAATTAACTCAGGATTAAACAATACAACTATTGTAACAAGATAGTTGTAAAATCCAGCTAGCTCTGACCAACCGTCCTATTTTCGGGCTATGGTTAAGCTAAGTGATCGCAACCCGCAATACTTTGGGTATACACACAATACTTCAAGCAGCCCGCACATATAGCAAGAAATATTTTGTGACGGTGAAAAGAGGAAAATCATGCATAATTAATCTCATTACGGCATTTTTCTCTCTGTTTTCAGCACTATTATCAATTTTTTGCTTTTGCCACTGCCGAAAACTAAAAAATTATCAATATTAAGTTCCAGACAACGCACAAAAGGCAAACCCCGTTTTCAACAAGCTTATTGCAACTGGCTATTGTGATTTTTAGTGTTCAATAACAAATTACAATCATTCAATTGCGTTCAATAGCACCTATTGGAACCGTTCCAATTAATTATTTGCTCATTGTGCTTTATAGCTCATTAAGCTATAATTCTTCCTTTTACAGATAGACATGCCAGGAATGCTTTCGTATTAGTTTAGGCTAACAATAATTTTGGTCAGTTTTGAAGTTTCTATGGCTTTACAATATTTTAATTTTTTCCATGAAATTCATTTTGATGCTGAAAACGCGTTCACTACTGCAGAATAATTATCACTTGTTCAGTAATTTGTTGAAATTAGTTTGTACAAAGCAAAAAAGCGAATTTTTAGGCAACAATGCTCTGGAGAAGGTGTCCTTTTTCTATATGCAAGCATGAAAAAAATATGTTTAAATATGAAAATCCAAAGAAAACTGTCTTTCCTGGCTTTAGTTTATTTGCACAAAGAAAGGCGATAAAGGCTTTAGTTAATTACATGCTTATACAGTTGTAAAGTTGTAATAATTGCCCAGTTACTAACCAGTAATGACAATAGAAAGAAAAGGCCAGCTAAAATTACGCACTCTAATCAGGACTAAACAAAGGAATTTCTATTAAAAAGAAGATTTTAAGAGAAAAGATATGAAGTGAATTAAATTAGCTCTAAGTATAGTCAATTTCTTGTTTACAGCTTGCTCTTTTCCATAAATCTCTGAAACCCTATGTAGTGATTATGATTGCTTTGCTTTGCTAGTGCTTGTGTTTACTCTTGCTGTGTGTTCTATGCTTGCTTATATTGCTTTTTCTTTATAGGAGCTTGGGTTAAATAAATGCATTAATCACAATCGTTGCATGGTGTCAGAAGTGGGATCTTGGCATTGAAATCTAACAGCACTATGGAAGTCCAGCAGCCATCCATAAACTGGAATGCCACCTTCTTGGCAGATGAATGGAATCGATTTGAACAGCATGCCCGGTTGATGCTTATAGGACCGCTGGCAGAAAAGACAGAAAAATCTCAGTGTGCCTACCTGCTTATCTGGATGGGAGAAAAGGGACGAGAGATCTTCAATACTTTCGAAATGGAAAAGAGTGAAGCCAACAAAATTGAACCCCTTATCAAATACTTTAAAGACTATGCAAGCCCAAAGAAAAACACTGTGTTTGCAAGATACATCTTCCAGAAGAGGGACCAGTTAGAAAACGAAAGTATTGAAAGGTACATCACAGAATTAAAAACATTGGCCAAACCATGTCTGTACACAGAACAAGATGAAATGATTCGTGACCGAATTGTCTGTGGAATTCGAAACCAAGCTGTTCGAGAGAAACTGTTAGCGGAAGGTGACTCATTAACTCTTGAAAGTGCAGTGTCAAGATGTAGAACCTACAAGATGTAGAGAATGCTATTTTTGTGGTGGATCTTACTCGACCAATCATGCATGTCCAGCGAAGGGGAAAATATGTACACAGTGCAAGAAGCCAAACCATTTCGCAAGGGTCTGTCGCAGCAACAAAAACGTAAACACCATTGATGAAGAAACTGAGTCATTCAGAGAGGCAGTCGATGATCAAGAAACAATTTTCCTGTATGCCGTTGACAAAGGTAGTGGCAAAGATGAAGCCCTTGTCCTACTGACCTTAAACAACCAGCTTTCAGCGAACTTCAAAATTGACACAGGAGCCCAATCAAATGTCATTCCCAAAAACAGTTTTGACAAGCTTGACCCAAAACCGAATCTGCAATCAACTAATCAGCGACTGACCAGCTGCTGTGGTGCTAGGATCCCTGTCATTGGCACTTGTGACCTTACCTGTAGCCACAAACAGTACCCTAGGGGTACTCACAGATTCTATGTAGTCGACTCAGCATCAACCCCAATAGTGGGATATCGATCCAGCATAGACTTGAACCTCATCAAACTGGTACTCAATGTTAATACGGAACAAACCAGCATAGACGAGAAGTACAAAAGCCTCTTTGAAGGCATTGGCCGACTTGAAGGGGAATGCAATATCCATCTAAAAGATGGGTCCATACCAACTGTCTATCCGGCCAGAAGGGTACCAGAGGCATTAAAAGACAAACTCCAGGACGAACTTAACAGAATGGAAAGAGACGGAATCATTGAAAAAGTCACGGAGCCCACAGAATGGGTAAATTCAATGGTGATGATCGAAAAGAAGAACGGAACTGTAAGGCTATGCATAGACCCAGTAGACCTCAACAAATGCATAAAGTGCCCTTACTATCCCATACCTACCTTAGAAGATGTTACAGCCAAGCTGCATGGCGCAAAAGTGTTCAGCAAAATGGATGCTCGGTCAGGGTACTGGTCATTAGTCTTTTCTGCAACTGCATCTGAGATGACAACATTCAGCACTATATACGGGCGTTATCGATTCCTAAGAATGCCCTTTGGCTTACTTTCAGCACAAGATGAGTTCCAGCGCCGTATGGAAGAGGCATTTGAAGGGCTGGAAGGAGTAGCCATCATTATTGATGATATTCTAGTGTATGGAGCAAACCAAGAAGAGCATGATGAAAGACTCCAAGCCGTTATGGAAAGAGTACTAGAAAAAGGTGTTAAATTCAACAAGGATAAATGCAGCTTCAGTGCAAGCAGCGTATGCTATTTTGGGCACGTAATTGGAGCCGATGGCATGAAAGCAGACCCAGAAAAACTGAGAGCCATCAAAGAGATGCCCAGACCTCAGAGTCGCGAAGAGCTGCTTTCCCTCCTTGGAATGTTGAACTACCTCGCTAAATACATTCCCGACCTGTCTACTAGAAATAAAAGCCTTCGAGACATACTCAAATGTGAGCCATTCTCTTGGAGTCCCGAAAATGACCAGACGTTGGTAGAGCTCAAGTAGTCAATTGTGTCAGGCATCTCCTTCTTCAACTACAAGAGCTTGAATGTGGAGCTGAAAGTCGACGCGTCCAGCCATGGCTTGGGAGCGAACCTCTGTAGTGATGGAGAGGTAGTAGCATATGCGTCCCGTGCACTTAGCAAAACCGAGCAAAAGTACTCCCAACTTGAAAAGGAGCTGTACGCTATTGTCTATGGATGCAAGCACTTTCACCACTACCTCCATGGGAGACGCGTCAACGTAATCACTGATCACCGCCCGCTTGAGACAATAGTCAGAAATCCTATCCACAAGGCCCCTCCAAGGGTACAGAGACTAATGCTACAACTCCAACCATACGATATTCATCTGCAATTCCGGCCAGGTTCAGAAATACCAATCGCCGACGCTCTTTCTCGTCTCCACCTTCCGGATATCGATGAGAAACTAGCAACAGAAATAGACGTGTATGTTCATCAGATCTCTAAACATCTTCCTGTAAGTGATGAGAAAATCCTACGAATCCAGGAAGAAACTTCCAAAGATAGCCAACTCAGGATTCTGGCGAAAACAATCCATGAAGGCTGGCCGAAAAGCAGAAAAACATGCCAGTCAGAGGCACGTCCGTTCTGGAATATCCAGCGTGAACTGTCAACAAACAGAGGAATCATCTTCAAAGGCGAGAGATTGGTCATACCCAAGATATTACAGCCAGGCATCCTGAGACAACTCCACGCTGCTCATCTTGGAGTAGAAAAGACCAAGCAAAGAGCCAAAATGCTGGTTTATTGGCCTGGCCTGAACGCAGACATTGAGCAGTATGCTCGTAGTTGCCAAACATGTGCTAGAAACATGCCATCAAACCAAAGGGAGCCTATGATCAGTCACGAAATACCATGTCTTCCTTGGCAAGAAGTCGCATCCGACCTATTCACGCTCAACAATAATGACTATCTTGTAACAGTGGACTATCATAGCCGTTTTTTTTAAGTAGACAAAGTCAGCTCCACTACGTCAAAGGCCGTCATCTCCAAACTCAAATCTCATTTCGCCAGATATGGCATCCCATCTATGCTAATATCTGACAATGGCCCTCAGTACTCTTCAGTTGAATTCCTAGATTTTTCCAGGACATGGGGATTCACTCACAGAACATCAAGTCCAATCTACCCCCAGTCCAACGGCCTTGTGGAAAAGACTGTCCAGACAGCAAAGAGCCTCATGACGAAGGCATCAGAAAACGGTGAAGACCCATACTTGGGACTGCTCGAATACAGGAACACACCCGTGGATGGACTAGCCTCGCCGTCCCAGCTTCTGATGTGTCGTTAATTGAGGACACTTCTGCCATGTACCACTGACCACCTAAAAAAGAAAGTGGTCAGCAATCGCAAGTTTTTGGAGAAACGCACAGCTCTCCAGAGACAACAGAAGTGTCAGTATGATGTGACGTCTAGGCTTCTTCCGTCAGTAGAAGTAGGGAAATCAGTATACGTGCAGAAGACTCCAGGTGGCAAATGGAGCCCAGCAAGAGTAATTGCCCAGTCTGAGGCCCCTCGATCCCACGTAGTTGAGACAGGCGACGGGTCTGTCATAAGACGGAATAGAGTTCACCTCTCAAGCCGCCTTGGCATTGACTCGGAGACTAGAGACCCTGGTGGGCCAACTGTTATATCTTTGGTCCCATTCTCTACTCCAAACAAAGAAATTCCTGCTCAAAAATCACTGTCACCACCCGGAAATCAGCTCAGCAGATCAGCGCTGCACTCCTCAGCACCACTAGACCGAATGGAGACAGAGCTCACCTCATTTGAAGCCTCAATTCAGCCATGTGGAGCAGCATCTCTTCCCCAAGTCAGTGCAAGAACACGATCCCCAAGAGTGATCAACCCTCCAAAGAGATTGAACCTGTAAATAGTTGTGTGAAGTGAAAAGTATGCAATGTGTATACCAGGAGTACATATGAGAGAAGTGAGCCTAGCGCCTTCTCGTACTCGTAAAAAAAAAAAAAAAAAAAAAAAAAAAAAAAAAAAAAAAAAAAAAAAAAAAAAGTGTGAAGTGTGATAGTAGATTTTAGTATTGTAACAAACCTTATGTGTACTTAGAAAACACAATAGAGAAGCGAGCCTAGCGCCTTCTCGGGATGTAAATAAATTTAGTGATATCTCAGATAGTAATGATATGTGCAGTACTGGTGTATTGTGAACCAATTAGTTTAAAGTGAAAAGAAGGGAGATGTAGTGATTATGGTTGCTTTGCTTTGCTAGTGCTTGTGTTTACTCTTGCTGTGTGTGCTATGCTTGCTTATATTGCTTTTTCTTTATAGGAGCCTGGGTTAAATAAATGCATTAATAATAATCGTTGCACCCTATACCTCAGAAAATGTCTACATATTCATTGTTATATTTTGTTCTCTTCTGCTTGTCTATCTCTTAAAAGTAATATAAAAAAATAGCAAGCAAAAATCAAATATACATATTTTAATGAATTGGGCTCTTGGGAGGAGTCATTAAAAAAATTTAAAGGAAAATGGCTTGCCTAAAGGACAGAAATTGAGAGATCATACTCAATCATACACAAATTTGGTTTTGAAGAACTTGGTAACAACTGTTTCCTTCAACTGTAGACATACCAAGCACAACTTTGTCTGAACTAAGTGACAACTGATTGAAGACCATCAATGACTATTAACCTAATTAAAGTTAAACTACCTGCAGAGCCTGTTGCATGACAGACAAAAAAAAACCTTAATATTTACTCTCTTGTAAAGATCTAACATCTACAGACTTATCTGTGCAATGAGGAATGCTCGCTTATGGTAGCCATTGTATGCTGTCACGCGATTATTTTCTGAGCCTATGAGTAAACATTCGCGCAAGGTTAAAAACATCTATCAATTATGCATACAAAGAAGACAGGAGGGGTCACTACAGTCCAAAAGTAAGAGGATTTATAAGAAAGAATTATATTTAAAATAAGACTAATATAACAATAGGATCGAACTATAGGTTAACTGGGCCAACGTCATGGTACAGGGGAGATGATCCAAAATTTTACCCTCTATGGGTTAATTCTATGGTTTCACACGAACTCAATAATGCAATCTTTTCAAGTTTTAAATCTAACATCGTTATTTCAATCTTAATGTCTAGCTATGGGATTATCTTCCATATCATGCTCAATTAGTTCTCCAATGATTTGTCAAGATATACCTTAATATTCTAGTAGAAACATACAGTGCTTAATAAAACCCTCTAAAAGTATCAAACTACAAAGAATAAAAAAACTTACAAGACAAAAGTCGTTTTTCAGCTGTAGCTAAAGCAGACATGGAAGTTGGTGACCACCTTAGCCAATCAAACCAGCTGTAAAAAGAAAACTGATTCAGCACTAATTTACTAAATTTAAGAGAAGCTAGTTTAAGAGTGGTTATGAAATTTTTTGGTTTTATGAGAAGGCTTTTATATTCTTAGTCATACTAATGTTATTTCCTTCACAATTTTGTTTATTGCATGTTTTCAATTGCTTTTGTTTTTTTTTTAAGAAATGGTTGATTATGTCTTTTTAGCTCACAGGCTTGCGCAAACAAATACAAATAGCCAAAAATTTACAGAAAAAGCGGGAGGATCAAGGGTATTTGCTTTCAGCATTTTAAGTGCGCACATGTAAATGATATTCTGGCCTTTCATTGAAAAGGAAACCTTTGTTACTAAATATTTTGAACTTATAGATTAGATTAGATTAATTTTATTTCAAACATGTATACAAAACATTTTGCTGCACCTGCTAAGAAAGCCCCGAGGGGCTTGTTGGCAGCAGGTGGCAGTCATCTCTACTCTACATATTACTACATACAAAGATTCTACTTATGACACTCACGCATTATTACTATACTTTTGCATCATTACCATACTATTCTTTTGCAAGGAAGAATCTCTTAACAACAGCCTTGAAGGAAGCCAAATGACTCGAATTTCTTATTTCAATCGGAATAATATCCCATACAGAGGGGGCAAAATTCCTAATCACGAAAGAAGCTCTAGCCGTATTTCTAAATGGGTGTACCAGATTTGATGCCCCTCGTGTATCGTGGCTATGAATATCACAATTAATGGAGAAAAGATTTTCGAAAGAAGAGGGAAGTATATTATTAATAAATTTATATGTGAAAATACTAACTTGGTAGTAATACTATAGTGGTATAAGGTATTTTGAACTTAACATAATAAATATTATTTTGAATATAACATAATGAAGACAAAAATTTATTACTCTGGATATCAACAAGCAAATCAAGTGAAATTGAAAAGGCCTTACTTTGAGTACTCATTTAATTTTTTTGTTGAGTTACATTATCAAGCCTGAAAAAAGCTTTTACCATATAGTAAAACATGATTACCTCAGAATTTACCAATTAGTAGTAACTGGGCCTGTTGAAGTTGCAGCCTTCAAAAGAAAATATGACTATGAATGAATTTTCAATGTGATGACAGGGTGTTTAATATAAGCATAAATTAGAAGTTGTTTAAAGAAGCAAGGGTATGGCATAAGCAGTGGTATTAATTCAGGAAAAATCAGGGGTGGGGGGAAATGTATTCTTTAAAATCTAGGGAGGGACAAGGTTACTATTTTTAATGAAATATCAAAAGAGGTATAATCAATGAAAACTCCCTCAAAAAGGTTTTTTTTACAAATCTAGGGAAAGACAAAAGATATAGGGGCAAACACACCTCCCCAATTGATACCAGGGGACCTATACACTTTGAGTTACCCATGATAATACTGCAATCTAAACAATTTTTAATATTCATTCATCTTCAAGACAAAATAATTAAAGAACCATCTTAAGTAAAAGGATAAAACTTATCAATATGTGTGAAGCTGTAAATGAGATGCAAGCATTAAATGGTTCTATTTCAGGCCCACAAATCAGAAAGTTTGAAAATCTGTGCAAAACTCAGATTTCAGCAAAGTGCAACAAATTCACTGCTTACATATACTGCTTAGCACATTATTATCTTTAAACAAACATAAAGTAAGTAAAATGATAGCTGCTAAAACAAACTAAACATCAAATTTTTTTTCGCCTAAATCCAAGAGTTGACCAAAGTTGTCTTGAACACCTGAATATGTTTGGCAGCTAGAGTAGTTGCAGACAAGCTATTCTAAAGAATACACACACTTGCAAAGAAATTGACCAATTTGTCTGCTTACTCTAGGTTGACATAATTTACAAAGGCGATGTTGTGCAGACTCATAGGAAGAGAAAATGATGAATTGTTACACATCAATTACCTCTATTCTGTATACAATATGGTAAGTATTGATAGAACCACTATGGTTGCAACAGACCTGCAGAGTGGGTATTTTCAGCCTTTTAAATCTCTCATATTATTCTAAAACTGCAAGATAGGGGATGGCGTTTGTTTCCTTAAATGGAATTCTGTATGAAGCTTAGAGAAATTAAAATATGTACAATCATACTGCTTACATTGTCAACCATCCTTTGGAAACTGGTATTGACTTTGGGTAACTGTGTGTTACATAATGTTTCGTAAGTCCATGTCAAGATTTACAACAGAGATTTTTGCCAAAAAAATACATAGATACCTATATCTAGAAACACCCTTTCTAATTTATTTCTCTGCCCCTTGTATCATATGACTAGAGTAAATATGAAGAAACTCCCAAAGCAACATTGTTCTACTAGAGAAAGAAACCACTTCTTCAGCCAGATAGTTGCCAACCAATGGAGCCAGCTTTCAGAAGAGAGAATATCTACTGAATTAACTCAGATACTTAGGTGCAAAATTGACAAAGAATGACTAAATCAATAGTTCTTGTTCAACTAGGAGGTAGCTGAATCCTCAATAACCAAGTAATAAGCAGTCAGACAAGAAAACTGTTTGTATGGAAGTCATATTGGAGTATAAGAAGAATAGACATCTTTAACTAACTCCAAGCTGGAATTTAAGACAAACTTAACGTACATTTCTGTTCAACTAGAGAAAAAAGAGTTATGATGAAATGAATAGCTAAATGGTAAAATTAAGTTTTAATGCTTTATCAAAAATTTAATAGAGCAATCTATTTCCTTTTTCTTCCTTGACACATCAGCATAACTTCAGTAAATGTTCTTTAATAAGTACTTTCAATATAATCCATGTTTTATTCACAATTATGTTAATTTATTAGAAATATTGACTATTTTTCCTCCATGTTCTCATGTTCTTATGTCCTCTATTTTCTCAAAAGCAGTGGTAATTTTCTGCATTTTTTTTTTTTTTTTTTTTTAATCAAGCTGTGTTGAGAACAAATATAAAAGAACATAAACATTAAAACCAAATTTAATCAGCTAAACAAAGTTATGTTCCTAGACTGTTCTGTGGCTACAAAACATGGGCCACAATAATAATAAATAACAGAGTTTAAGCTGTGTCATCAATCTTTCTATAACAAAGCAGTTAAACCTATCAATTACTACCCACAAAAAATTAGAACTAGATTGTTTTCAATTATTGTGTAAATATGTAAGGGTTGAAGTTCCATTTCAAAAAGCCATAGCTTGAAAACTAGTAGATATACAGAGCTATGTTAGACTAAATTTTTGGTTAAGATATTGCAGTATAATAATCACAAAATATTGTTTTGTTTGGGTTGAAAAAAAAGTACACAACAACAATTTGCTGCTGATTCCTAATATTGGTTGTCAATACTTTATAAGAATGTTAATGCATCTTTTGGAGCTCCAAAAATATTACAAAAATGCCTTTTGTTAAAATCGTAGAAATTACAGTAAGATTAGCACACATGCTAGCACAATTTTACAAATGACAGCTCTTCATTAAGAAAACCAAAATGATAGTTCAACAAACCACTATAATATAACCAAGCAGATTGTGATCAAGCAGCAGCATAGCCTTATCTATTATTTCAAAAGGCATTGTATTAGTTTTAACATTCGAAAAAGCCATTGCACATAAGATGTTTATAGAAAGTTCACAGATGTCTTATCTGACAGTAAATTTTGAATTATAGTACCCTATTTATGGGCAAATACCAATTGGAAGAAATGCTAACCTGTCATCCGTTCCATATCCTTTATTCCCCTAAAATTTAGAACAGAATATCAAGATAGCTATGTTACTTATAATGATAAAAAGGTAAAAAAATATGTCTCATAATACAACCTGGTTAGTAAAGTTTTAGGATAAGGCCCAAGACTATCCAGATGGCCATTGTTCATATATACATATGGTATTGTTAAACTTGAGGATAATATGGCTATATAAGAACTGGCTGTTTCTGCTAGCTTGAGTTGTATTGCAATTACAGGATGTCACATGCTTCCTATTTAAAGCAATTCTGCAAGGCAAATCTTTGTTTGTCACATTCTACAACAGCTGTTTGCATTGCAATTGTGACAAAAGTTTTGATGTACCATTTTTGTAATCTCCTATGCTCCTATAATTTTGCCACCTAAAAACATTTTTTTCTTCAGTCATTTTGGAGAAAAAACCAATTGAGGAGCTGGTGACACCCACAGAGTTGTAAAAGTGCCACAAATAATATGGTTCAAAGCCACAGATAATGGTAGAAGAAAATTATAATTATGCAACAGCCCAAGCATCCCCTGAGCCAAGGAAATGTCACACCCTGAAAAGTAGCATGCAAGGCCATATTTGTGAGGACCAATGCTCAAGCCCCTTTATGAGGGGCAAAGGCCTGAGCATAACTTGCAAAGGTCAAGGGCTTGTATGAGTTGAGAGAGACAACAGAAAGCTCACACAGTATGCCAATTGGCTAGTTTCTATATAAAAATACAAAATCAAAAGATATTAACTGCAAATTTCAACTATATGGGCATATTATATGCAGTTAAAATTAGAGCAGTACAAGGATCACCACATTCCTCCAAACCTCCACCCAAACATTTGCACATGAATTTAATGTTTTATCTCTCTGTGAACAATATTGTGCTGGGATCATTTAGAGAGTAGTTGAATTTGATTAATAGTTAAGCATCGAAATTGTTTAGGTCATTGAATGAATGTCATAAATAAAAGCAAATTAAGTAGCTATTTTACAGGTGGTCTTGAGTTTCTAGCAAAGGTGCATTTCAAGGGTGTTTTAGTTTTTTGATTAAAAATACAAAGATAGAATTATAATGTAGATAGGGTTAAAATTCAGGCAATAAGTATTTACACATAGCCTATTTAAAAAAAAAAAATATCACAGATCATTCCAGTGGAAAATCATCCACTGATTCCAGGACTTTTTTGCCCTTTTTGAAAAAAGAGGATGCCAAACACATTCCAGCATCAAGTCAAGGCTAAGTCAAAGCCTTATACAGTTTCATGAACACTCTAGAATGCCAGCTTGAGATTATCCTTTTGATTATGGCAAGGTATTAAAAGACAGATGAGAATACCATTTTTGGTATGGGCAGTGAGATTTAATGTTGGCAATAGTGACTCCAAGGCCCCTTTCTAGAGAAACTTGGAGGAAATACTGCTGGCATTGATTATGTTTACCAAAGTGGGGCACAGAGCAATTACCAATATTGAAGGCAAGGAACCATGTATCAGCCCAACTTCCAAGACTGCCCAGGTGAACCTGGATAGATTTTTAGTCAGTAGCCAGGGCAGGTTTACATACTAAATTAAAATCATCTGCATGAAGAGTGAAGGCATTTGATAGAAGATCTGGTGCACCATTTATATTGAAGATGGAGAGGCTGATTCTAATAATAGTCAAAGCACCCCAAGGAAAACCACTTAAACTGTAGCAGAGGATAACAGATGTGGAATGCCAATAGAACCTAAATTCAGAGAAATTGGGTTCTATCTGATAGAAAGTCATATTTCCATCATACAAATGGAAAAAAAACTATAGCTGTAGCTTTCAACTTTGTGATAAAAACTTGCAGCAAATTTAATCAAATCTTTTGCTATGTCTAGAAGGATTATATTGACAGGAAAACTTTTGTCAAGTAGTGATGTGAAATAATCATATTTCTATAGAAGGTTAGTATTGACAGATTTACTAGATCTGAATCCAAAATGATAAGGAGTGAGGATGTTATTGGTCTTAAAGTGCTGCCTTAAAGCTGATACAACCTACACTATATAAAATATATTTATTTTGTTTGTTTTCAGTATTTTTGAACTGTTTTTGTCAATAGTTGGTTTATAGCATGAAGTAAGAAAGCAGCATATGGTACTGTTGTACATAGCCCATGAGTGTATCTAGGCATTATGGTACAGACAGGGATTCAACTGAGATGGTAGTAATTACAATATTTAGAAAGAACACTGTTTGGTATGTTTTTTGTTTTCAGCTATCTGATATCAAGTTTAAAAAAAAAAATATTACATAGAAACTCAGCTGTGGCTCATATGCATATAAAATCACAGAGTAACTTTAACAAGGTACATGATCAAAGACAGCAAACCCTTTAGCCTAAGTTGCAAAAACAATTTGGGTAGGCTACTTCTGTATTAGCCAGTACACATTCAAGAAGTGAACTTAGGTTAATCCTAATGAAATATAAAAAAGTATGTAGAAAATATAATATGGTACTTTTGTATTGTTCAGAACACACTCAAGTAGTTTGCTGAATGTATAGTCTAAAATAAAAATCATTTTCATAGCCATAAAGACATATAATAGGTGGAAGAATATATTGGACTTTCCACACCCACCTAATGTACAAATATAAAAGCCAAATTATATTATTTACAAACTAAATTATTATACTTTCATCATATTTTGGTATATTTTATTAGAATAAACCTAACTTCACTTCTCAAGTGTGTTCTAAATAGTACAGGAGTGCCTACAATACTTTAGTTTACATAGTAATATAATTTGGGCAATATATTTGCACATTAGGGGGGAGGTAACCTAGCCTTACCCCCTGTCCTAATGTGCAAATATACAGCCCAAATTATACAAGTCAGTGTATTCTTTCATCCATTATTTGTCTTTGTGGCTATGGTGCCAGTTTTCTTAGATATTACATTCAGTAAACTACCTAAGTGTGGGTAAAATTCTAATTAAGTGACTTCTTGCTATCTTGGAAAGGGGTTAGGTTAGGAATATGAAACTTTTGGAGATGGGTCTACAGGCTAAAGTATATCCCAGGAAGGTATTTTAAAGTACCCACCTCTACTCCTTCTCCCTCTGGAGGGCCCTGAAGTTTGTCTACATGACAGGTCTATACCTATTGAAATTTTAACAAAAGAACATTTTACCTTAATTTTCAGTTACTAGTTACTTTTTCTCTGCCTTTAGTTTTGAAAATGCAATTCCTGTTATTTGACTAGAATTTTGAGCCATATCAATGTTTTTTTTTCAAAATTTAGGTAATATATTTGCATATTTTTAAAACCTTATAAATTGGGATTGAGCAAAGTTATGAAGCTGAAAACAATTTTATTGTACTTCATTTAAGCAGAAGATCTATTTTGCAAGGTTTCAATTTTATAACACACATATTTTTAAAGGTCATCAAAGGTCAGGGCCTTCTAGAGGGAGAAGGAGTAGAAGTAGGTACTTCAAAATACCTTCCCAGGACATACTCTAGTCTGTAGACACATCTATGAAAGTCTCATTTTCCTAACCTAACCCCTTTCTGAGATAGCAAGAAGTCTCTTAACTAGAGTTTTATCATGCATTTAAAATGGGTCTAGGCTACTCACCAGTAAGCTACTTATGAATAAAAATTCAAGTTTGATAGTTGACCCTGTAGCTAGGCTACTTGAATTTTGCCCTACTAGTGCAATTGAAAATACATTGAGTGTGTATAATTTAGTCTACATATTTTCTATTAGGGGTGGGGGTAAAGTTTAATGGTATATATTTAGGATTAATAAGATAGGCCTAATTATTTTAGACTGTTTCGAAATAGTTTCCTGTGTTTGATGTTTCTCTCCTAGTGAGTGAGAATGCTAAAATAATACTGTTTGGAGCATAATACCTTGAGAAGCTGTTTTCAAGCTTATTTCTCTACTCCTTCTCTATTAGGCTATAGCCTAGTTGTTTTTCTGAAAATGTACATCCCTCCAGCTACTTTAGATATAACCGCAGATGCAATAGACCTCTTATAAAAGATTCACTTTTATCTAAGTTTGCCCAGATTCAGAAATAAATCCATCCTTGGGAAAAAAGGGGGAGGTGGACACTTCTATAACCTTACTAAAATAGAAGAAAGCCCTTATCTGGAACTGTAATAAAATTATAGAGGCTAAGGAACATACCCTGGTTTTTCTAGAGTCTCAATGACAAGACTTTGAGAACTGGAAAGACTAGGTTCCATTTGTTAAGTTAGATAAGCCCACGTCGGTCACGTTCAAGAATTACGCCAAAATTTGGAACCTGTTTTGACTATGTGGTAATCAAACAAAAACAGTCGAAATCATATCATTTAAGATGAAAAAGAATTAACCTTTTACCACCGACAGTTTTCGTAATTTCTAAGCAATTTATTAACTAATCTCTCAAGGACTAAAGAACTTGGTAAGTATTTTGCAGTTCTTATAATTGACTTACCAATAAAGTGAACATACTTTTCGATGCCCTTTTTTATGTTCCTTACGAATACAATAATCGCTTCTATCGCAAATTCAAATTTGAGCAATTTTTGACGTAATCTAACAATAAATAATTTTGGCACCGAGAAAACGTAGTATTATTTTGTCGAAAAGGACTGAGAAAACGTAGTATTATGTTGTCGAAGACGAAAGATAACTCATAATTTAATTGAAAATTAGTCATTTTTAAGAGCTCAAAAATGCTTAAATTTGAATTTTCGAAAGAAGCAATTATTATATTCGTAAAGAACATAAAAAAAATCATTGAGTGGTATGTTCACTGTATTGGTAAGTCAGCTATATGAACTGCGAAATATATACCAAGAACTTACCCACATTGCCTTCATCCAGAAAATATTTGCTGAATTTAATACGATTACATATAAAAACCATTTCCAAATTTTTGTTGATGGGTCCAAAATGAAAGAGAACGTGGCAAGTGGAGCCTTTCTCCCACCCCTTAATATTCCAAATGGGTGAGAGAATGTATAATAATGTGTCTATAATCTCTGGAGAGTTAAATGCCATAATCACGGCATTAGAGCACCTCATGAGTAATGAACCTTTGATTGCTAATTTACAAAATATTACAGTTCATTCTGACTCTTTTTCAAGCCTAAATGTACTGTCTTCAGCTTCTCATTATAAGATGGATATAGCTACTTTTTATTGTCTTCAAGAGGCATAAGAATTTACCTTCCGTATGTTTCAAGCCACTCAAGTATAATTGGTAACCATCAGGCGGATAAATTTGCAAAACAAAGCTCTAAATATTGACCAGCCAAGTGGGAGACCAATCCGATTAGAGACAAATACCGCTGGAGATTATCAGTGGTTTTCTTAAATAAGAATAATCCAATTTTCTCCATTCCCCAATAAACACTAGTAGTATCCCTTCAGTTGGTCCCAATACGGCCCACCCCCTTCGAATCCAGGTCCGGACCACTTTTTTTAAAAGACAAAACAGAATGGATATTCCCCTAATGCTGCTATCTATGTAACCAAAATCAGAGTTGGCGTTATTGTTAACTCCAGTTATAGATGGTGACATGTTTTCTTTTCAAGCAACAAATTTTTCGGCTTCTAAGCAGTTTTCCGTTGATTTTATAAAATATATGTCTGATGTATGGATAGAACGGGAGATCCATGATTTCCCATGGTAAAAAGAATGACATATGACTCGACTGAGCTAACAAGTCATTGATTATATTATGTTCTTGGACATATATTCTAGACGATTAATGTGTTGTTTCTGGGATACTGGCCAGCTGATGTTAAGCATCACAATGTCATAAAAAGTTATTTTGGCAATCGATTCTCAATTGGATTTTAGGTAAGCGTTATCAGTGATCTGTTTCCGGCCACCTTTTTTGGGATCATTCTGAGAATATGCTTGACACTGTGCTTTGAGGGGCTTGCTAGACAGACATATTCATTTGATGATCAATGAAACTTATTTCGATCTCCTAAACTGTAATGAGTATAACCAGCCAGGCATCATTTTTTTTTAATGTAATGGTCCTGAGTACATTGCTTTTCCACTATCAAGGCTTACACATGGGTTTGGGTCGCCAGATTCCCATTCATACCTCAAAGTCCCCCTCCAGAGCCCCAATGCCCCTTCCCCAAAGTTTTTGCCCGCCCTGTTTTTCTCGGAAATTCGATTTTTGTTTAGAGTAAGATTTTTTTTAGCATTTTTCCATGTCTTAAAATGACATTTAATCTTTGTTGAACATAGTTTTTGGATTTTTTTCTTAGTGGCCATCCCATCGGTAATCTGGTTAGTCAACGATAACAGTTAGTTTATTGTATGGTTTCGATCAATTTTAATTGTACACTGGACAAATAAAGACAAACGTCTTATTCTAAAAAAGTAAAGATGAATTATTTCGAGAAAATATGTCTACATGATAAGGTTTTCGTCTCATTGAATACTGACAAGGACAAATATTCGAACTGCGAAACAAGCACTAATGATAATATCAATGGAAATGTATGCGAGTGTTGTTTTTGGCAGTGAAAGATTAAATTTCTTCGGAGAACCGAAACAAATTCAATGATCGTAGTGGTGGATATGACTGAGTAAAATTTCCAGAGATCATAGTGCTTAAAGATAATGCAAGCCTAAAACTAATAGCTGATGATGAGAGCCAACTTCTTGCTTATGGTACCGGTAAAACTTTACCCGTTGATACATCATATTAACAGATTTTTGGTATTACAATTCAACAGAACGTGAAAGTAAGACGAGAATACTCCAGCATCAACCTCATAAATCATATCTTATCAATGTCTCGGAACTGTAACCTATGTAAAAATAATATGGTAATAGACAGTGAAATCGAGGGCAAAATTAAAAGGGCAAGGGCAGATAACATCCCGAAGGAAATTAAAGACACTTCAATGAAAAGCCAAGCAAGACTGAACGTTAATAGTATAATTGGTAGTTTACCATCAAACATCATCATTGAACAGAATAATAGCAATGATGAAAAAGTAAAGATGAAACACTCTAAGAAAGTATGTGCACATAATAGAGTAATCGCAGCATTCAATACTGACGAAGATAAATATTTGAACTATGAAACCAACATTAATGGTGACATCATTGGAAATGTATGTGAGCATTGTCATGATAGTAAGAGATTAAATTTTTGTGGATTGAAAAATTTTTGGATTCTTCATTACTGTTGGTGGATATAATTAGAATAAAACTAGAATAAAATTTACAGAGATGATAGTGTTTAAACATATTGCATAACTAAAAAAAAACAGTTGACAACGGGGGTCAGCTTCTCGCTCGTAGCGCGGGTGATAAGTTACCTCGTGATAAATCATATCACAATCTTTCGGTATTAGCATTCAATAGAAAGTAAAAAGAAGACAGGCGTACTCCCGTACCATTGTAATAAAAATTATCAAGTCTCAGTGCCAGAATTGTTACCTGCAAAGAGCAAGGCATTGAGGAGGGGGCAGCCCTCTTTTATGCACAATAATTTTTTTTGTTTTTTTAATGTTGCTCCTTACTTTTGGTTAAATAACTCGTTTTTCTCATTTAATTTTCGAAAATTTGTGAATGATACCGGGAAATCTGGCTCCCCCACAATGGAAAATTCTCATCTCCCACAAAAATTCCTCCTTGAAAAATATCCTACCCCGTAGTCCAACCCCAGGTTTTTTCTGTATACTTCGAAATAACCAATGCTACTTGTGAGCATTATTCAAAGTTCATAGCTTGCAGCTCTTTCCTTGGAAAATAAGGGGGGTCCAATTATCCTCACAGACATAGTTATTAAATCGTTTTACTACGTTCAGAAAAATGGCTATCTCAAAATTTTCATCTGGCAAACATAGGAAAAAGAGGAGCGTGGGAAGGGGGCTAGCTTCCCCTTAGTATTTTCGGTCAATTAAAAAGGACACTAGAATTTCTGGTTTCCGATCAAATGAGCCTTTTCCTGATCTCCCAGGATCACTGGTTATAGATGATAACCCCTGGGAAAAAATTCCGTATCATTCTTCTGGCAAAAAATGCAAAAATCCATATTTTTGTATATAGAAGCTTCAAACCTATAGAGTAAGGTTCTCTGATCTGCTGATCCTGATGGTGTGATTTTCATTAAGATCACTTGATGTCTAGGGTATGTCTTCCCCCTTTTTCAAAAATTGGGCAAAATTTTGAACAAACATCAAAATTTATTTCTTTAGATTTATCTATTGTTATCAAGACTCTTTCTATTGTTATCATTGAGCTACATCACTACTTACTTACGGATTTTTTACCACAACTATTTGATTGTAAAAAAAAACTTTGGTTTTTAAAGAGATCAATACTGAAAAGTGCAATCAAACAATTGGTGTTATGTTTTTGCTACTCTTTAGACCAAGTGTCGACTAAAAAGAAACTAACTTCTGTTAGAGTAAGTTTACTCTAACTAACTTCTGTGGTGCTTAATCACAATAATATCAATTGTATCCATACGATCAGCGGAACGTTTTCGTTATGGCGATGCCTAGGCCGTATATAGGGGGGAGTCAGGAGGTTTGAACCCCGTGGAAATGTTTGTCCGACTCGTAGAAACGTAACAAAATTGAATATAAACAAGTTTTTGATGCGTTTTTTAAAGTCTTAAAGTTTTTTTTAATTTTATAGTCTTTTCAACAAAAAGGAGAAGGCTTATTCAATGAAATTTTTTAAGTCCATGTCCCTTTTAACAATAAGGAAGTATAAAATTAAAGACGAAAAGATGTCGAATTAGATCAATTTACTTAGCTATGATGTAACACCCACGTGTGCGTTAATGTAAAACAATAATGTCCCCTACACATATTTCTAGTAATCGATTTCTCCCTTCCATGGGAATTATTTCACTGGGATAAGAAGCACGCAATTCATAGCTTACGGAGAAAGGGAATACGGGAAAATTGACATTAAGATCGTGAAGCCAATTGCATGGAATCAACTTCCAAGAATGTGATAATAACAATTGCTTGCCTGTTCAGATGACTAAGGTGTCACTGCATTGTGAGATACTTGGTCTTACGTTCGATTCCTACACCGGATAAAAACCTTTGATGACGCCTTATAAAGGTTTCCTGAATCAAAACATGCCTTGCATAAGCGACTTGGGGAATGCCGTAATGAAACATCTCGAGGAAAAAACGTCTTGAACAAAAAATCTTGATAAATATCTTGAAGAAAGAAATAAAAAATGTCTAGAAGAAAAAATATATCCTGAAGAAAAAAAATATTTCCTAAAGTATTACGTAACGCCCAATTGTGCTCAATACGTCATCCTCATTCATACCAGGGGGTTCCCCACTTGACTAACGACCCTTGAGCTCTAGCAAAAATACAAGTCACATGAAATTACGTCATCCTCAGTAAATTTGCATATGTAAACAATAACATCCTTTACTTACTAATCAGGTGTACATAATCAATAATGCTGGCTGATGGCTATGGATTTGGAAAAATTTGCTAGGACGCGTGGCGTCGCATACGGCCTAAATTACTAGATTATACGGCCTAAATTACTCAAACATACACCAGTTGCTAATATAAATAAACAAAAAAATCTTAAAGCGAGTAAAACTTAAATTGAATATATAAATCAAGCTTAAAACAGATAAGATCACTACAAACAAGAGTTTGGCTAACACCCCTTCCCTAACTGTAAAAACTTAAGACCTACTGCGTCATTGGCGCTTTACTGAAAACTATATGTATATTTAAACCTTTTAGAAGTAACTAATAAAATTGATCTGAATATTTGACACGTAGTGATATTAATTGCTTAGATTTCATGAGTTCAAGATTCTATTTCACTGTAATTTTCATTTTCAATGTTTTAATAAGTACAGAAGAGATTATTTATAATATAAATCGTTCCGAGTAAACCGCTAACGATGCAATAGGCTTTAAGCTTTTACAGTTAGGGAAGGGGACAGTAGCAATACTCTTGTTTGTAATGAAAACTATATGCTTCTTGAACAGTCATGGAAAGTACTAATAAATTGAATTTATTTTTTGATATATAATGACATTAACTGATGAAAAGTCATTTGTTCAATATCGTATTTCACTGTAATTTTTATTTTAATGATGTTTAGATTTGTAATAAATACAGAAGAAAAGATTTGTAACATAATTTATTTTCAGTAGACTGCCCATGACGGAGTAGGTCTTAGCATTTCACAGTTAGGGAATGGACAGTAACCATACTCTTGTTTGAAGTGATTTTGTCCGTTTTGAGCTTCATTTGTATATTAAATTTAAGTTACGTTCGTTTTAAGATTTAATCATTCTATAATGTTAGCACCTATTATATTTTTGCTTGCTGTGACAATATTTAAATTTTGCTCGTTTCGGGTTTCATTTATTCTTTAATAGTAATTCCCGGTGGTTTAAGCTTCAATTAATATAGCAATTTATTTCTGCTTATCTTATGTTTATTATGGCCTTTACTTTTCTATGAAAAACATCCTTTTCAGAATTTTTTTTTATTAGTTGAGTGAAATAAGTGATAGCCATAAAAGCCTTTCAAGGATATAAAAACTATTTCTGAGAAAACTCCTTAATTAAAGGCAGTGGAATAGAGCTGCCTCAGTAAAAAGCGATGTGGGCACATGTTTTTTTTGGTTTTTCTTACTCCAGGGCACTTAGTATCGAAGGAAATGTCGTAGAAACGTTCAAAAAGGGCTGATAGCCCCCATGTCTTCTCAGGACCATAACACAATTTGCGCTTTACAGAAAACGAAATATATCTTAAATGTTTTCACTTTTTTCTTTCATAAATAAAATAGTATCAAATCTTTAAGAAATAGATATCAGTATTTGTCAATTAAACTGGCAATCCATGGTTATTTTTGGTTTGTTGTGTTTTTTCAGTAAAGCTCAAATTATGTTCAAGTCTTAAGAAGGCATCGTGATTATCAACCCTACTCATTTTAATTTCTAATCATTTTAAGCTTGACTGGGCTATTTATTGTAATTTCTGTTCCTTCTGAGTTTTATTTTTTTTCATTGATAGTGGTTTGTGGTAGTTTTGCGCTTGGAAGATTATTTGACTTTATTTCTGCTCATTTTTGGCTAAACAGAGCTCTTTATTTTTCTTCGAAAATTTTTTTTTTGTAAAAGTTTGTTAAATTAATCCCTTAAAAATTAGATACCTATATCAGAACCATAGAAACGCAAAATTAACTTCTACCTAGATACTGTGGAAACTAACAAGCAAGACAGGTAAACTCAGCCTCTTTTTGACAAAGTCTAAATCTTTTTTTTTCCAGCAGAATCAAATCAAAAACTATCCAACGTTGTTCAAAATTCCTTTTTTAAGTATAAAATTAGCTGTTTACAGAAACAAAAATAAAAATAAAAAATTCCAGGTAATAAGTCATGAAAGACTGGACATTGAGTGAATTATTAATTAAATGAAATCTGACTCTAACTTTGGTGTTAGTTGAGATTCATATTTGGCCCACAGCCCCTTTTAAAGACTGATGAGGACCAGTACTGTCACTTACTTGAAGTACTTTTACTTGAAGTACTACTTAAGTAAAATTTTCCATTACTTGTACTTGTACTTAAGTAAAAACTCTAGGGTGTACTTATTACTTGATACTTAAGTAAGATTACGAAATACTTATTGCTTCAGATACTTTTAATGTACTTGTTTTTCAAATACTTTACCTTTGACACGAAAATTTTGTGTGTGTGTGCTTCGGCAATGTACAAGAAAACATCACCTTTAGATTTAGAGCCAACTCAGATATAGCTTTTGTGTGTCTGTGCTTTGGCAATGTACAAGAAAACATCACCCTTTAGATTTAGAGTAAACTCAGATATACCTCCATGCCCTATTTTTGGATATGAAATAAGGTATTTGTTTTTGACGAAAAAAAATATAGTATTATTAACACTTGGTTTAATTTTAGTTTAAAAGTTATATAACAAAGAAAATTGAAATTATTTCGCAGTTCACTGGTCGACAGTGAGCTAAAATCCCTTGTTTTGTGCTAAATGTTGCATGCTATAGTCTGTTTGGGCTTATATTTCTACCATTAATGTTTAAGTTTTGTCATCTCGTCAACTGAACCAGATTTCTACCATTTCATCATCTTCAGGACCATATTATTGGTAAAACTACTGAAGCTATGAATCTTTGCCCATCTAAATGTTGTCTGCAATAAAAAAAAGGTAAAGGATACGGTATTAGACTTTACAGTCCGTACCGGCGGTGCTGATCTCCGTTTCTTGGCCCTTCAGCCAGAAAATACCATGGGGGGTTGGGGGCCAGCCATCCTGTGCTTTCGCACACCCTTCCTGTTTACCTTCCCCAGATTTCTAAAGGTACCCATTTAGAGCTGGGTCGACTATGGCTAAGCTTACAGAGTCACGCCACTGACCCCCGTCCCAAACTGAAGAATTGGGTACACTGGGATTCGAACCCGCGTCCTCTCAGATAAAGGATCCCGAATCCAGCGCACCGACCCACTCGGCCAGGTCGGCCTGCTAGGTAATTCTAGCAGGATCCAATGCAGTGGTATTTTGTCAAATTCGTTTCAGCAAATTCAGGTATTCAGACGATTCTGACTTCAGATTTGTCACTCCATTCATAAGTTATAGGCCCTACTAAATTAAAGGAAAACTCAACTTTATTAAGACTCGAGACCCTCTCCCTCTCACCCTATTTGAGATAGGTTTTGTGATACCGGAACTTGATATGAGCCCTGATCTTAGGCATCTTTGGTCTAGTTTAGATTCGGATCCGTTACTCCATTTGCAAGTTATAATAAATTAAACAGAAAACTTAAATTTTTCAGGAATTAAAACCCACTCCCCCTTGTTATATTTAAGCTAGGGTCTTTATCTCAAAATTTGATTTGTGTCATGGTCTTAGGTCTCTTTGGTTCAATTTTCATTCAGATCCATCACTCCATTCGCAAGTTCCTCTGAATTAAACGAAAAACTGTTTTTAGCAGGTAGAGCCCTCTCCCCCCTGTTTTATTTGAGCTAGGGTCTTCATCTTTCAACTTGATGTATCTCATGATCTTTGGCACTAAATCTAACCATCAAAATTTTCGTCCAAATCCAACCAACGTTTCTCCCCCTATACGTGATTACACAGACGGACGGACAGACAGATAGGCGGACAGACGGATTTTACAGTGTTTTAGGTAGCCATGTTGGCTAATTGGATCCAAAACAAGAAAAACAATGGCATATCATCATGCAGGTATCATCACCTATTTGGACAGTGGAAAATATCCATCAAGATAGGTTTTTGAGATCTGTCTGTCTGTCCGTCCGTCTGTGCAATCGAGTATAGCGGATTTGTATTGAAATTGAACTATTTGGATTAAAATTGAGCTTAATTAGGGCGATGGGGCTTTAAGTGTTAAAAAAAATTCGAGTTTTTCATTTAATTCACTGTAACTTGCATATGGAGATGAATTTTGATGAAAATTGAATAAAGATGTCTAAGAGTATGATATGCATTAAGTTCTGGGATGGAGACCCAAGCTCAATTAAAAGTTGAGTTTTTTACTTAATTCAGTGTAGGTTGCGAGAGATTGATGGATCTCAGTGGATATTGAACCAAAGTAGCCTAAGACTGTGACAGGCATCAAGTTTTGAGATGAAAACCCTAGCTCAAATAGAACGAGGGAGAGAGGGTTTAAGTGCTGAAAAAAGTAAAGCTTTTGGTTTAATTTTGTATATCTTGCGAATGGAGCAACGGATCCAAATGAAAGCTAGACCAAAGATGACTAGGATCAGGGCTCATATCGAGCTCTGGAATCACAAGCCCTATCTAAAATAGGGCGAGGGGGAGGGAGTTTCAAGTTTTAAGAAAGTCGAGTTTTCCTTCAGTTTAGTAGGGCCTATAACTACTTCTACCCATGGCTTGCCCAAAGCCTGGAAATAACCCTTTTCCAAAATAAGTCATACTGAAGCCAACCTTCAACCAAATATTCTGTCCCCAGAGAAAAATTATTTTGTATGGTACTTGGTATTTACCAAGTGACATACAGTGATCGCAAATTCTGTAGGTCTGTCGGTCTGTCAGTTTCGGTCTTGCTAGCTTAGGCTTTTCCAGATAAGCTAGGACGACGAAATTTGGCAGGCGTATCAGGGACCAGACCAGATTAAATTTGAACTAGTTGTTTCCCCGATTCGACTATCTGGGGGGGAGTGGGAGGGTGGTTATTTTGGAAAAATTAGATCGGATCTTAATTAAATTTGATATTTAGATGGATATCATGTCTCAGAGCTCTTACTTTAAATTCCAACCGGATCAGGTGACATTCGAGGGGGACCTAAAATCTTGGAAAATTCTTAGAGTGGAGGGATCGGGATGAAACTTAGAGGGAGAAATAAGCACAAGTCCTAGATACATGATTGACATAAACAGAACCATTTGGGGGGGGGACGGAAATCTTGGAAAACGCTTAGAGTGGAGTGATAAGGATGAAACTTGGTGGGAAGAATAAGCCCAAGTCCTAGATACGTGATTGACATAACCGAAATGGATTCGCTCTCTTTGGGGGAGTTGGAGGGGGTGTTAATTCGGCAACATTAAAAAAATTGAGGTATTTTTAAGTTAAGAGCGGGTGACCATTCGTGAGGTATTTTGGAATTTGATATTAAGAAGGAACTTATGTCACAGATCTCTTATTTTAAACCCTGACCAGTTCTGGTGACAATAGGGGAGAGTTCGAGGGGGAAACCGGAAATCTTGGAAAACGCTTAGAGTGGAGAGATCGGGATGAAACTTGGTGGTTAGAATAAGCAAATGTCGTAGATACGGGATTGGCGAAACCGGACTGGATCCACTCTCTTTGGGGTAGTTAAATTTTTAAATGTGTGCTTACATCGTTCTTGCGTCCCCTTAAAAGTTCTGTTTCTTACGGTAATATTGGTTTGTCTTCTTTTGGATATGCAGACGACGTTCTTCTTGTTGCCCGGACTCGCCGTGGATTGCTTTATGATTTTACTATATTAACCATTGAACTATCTAAGATTGGACCGTCAGTTAATGCGTCTAAATGCGAGTTTATTTGTTTTAATAGCCCTTATGTGGTTGCTCCATTCGTTGCTGGGACTGCAATTCTGCCATGTTCTTCTTTAGTTAGTTGACTTAGTCTGTGTTTCGGTCCAGCACTTTCCACTACCTTTTCATCCCTAGTGAATCAAGCCGTGAAAAACCTACGCGTCGCTTACGGAAAAATATCCCCAAACAAAAGCCGTTATTACCGGAACGGTTTGTGCATGATTTATAACACTTATTGCGCCCCTGTTCTTTTGTTTTTATCAGGCATGGCTCATCTGTTTCGTAAGAAGAATCCTTATACTCTACGTGCGGATCATTTCAGATATTGCAAATTCCTCCTCCGGCTTCCTAGATGGCACCAAAACAGAAAAATAATTGCTCGATTTGGTTTAATAGACGTGCCTTCTCGGATTCGGTCTTCCAGTGATAATTTATGTAAAAAGACTATCTACTTTATTATCTACTTTTATATATATATATATATATATATATATATATATATATATATATATATATATATATATATATATATATATATGTATAGAATAAATACTTGAAGTAGTACTTGAAGTAATACTTAAGTACAATTTTGGCAAGTACTTGATATTTGATACTTAAGTAAGAATTTGGAAAGTACTTATTACTTGATATTTAAGAAAAAAACAATGAGTACTTAATACTTGATACTTAAGTAAAAATTTGGAGTACTTGTTGCAGCACTGATGAGGACTCTCCATGCCTTTGATATGCAGGTAGAAATATTTTTTCCAGCTCCACCATCTGTTGTCACAATAAAATCATGACTCTTGAATTCCCTGCCATTTCTACTTGTTTTGCCATCCGAGATAAAGCAGAATGGTTGAAGGTCATCACTTTTGTCTTAGAGCTGCTTATGATAGGCCCAATAAACTTCAAGGCTTCAGAGACATCTTCAACCATGTTTTGTAAACTGTCGATGGAGGTTTTCAGCAAGGCAACGTTGTCCACAAAGTTTAACTCTACCAAAGATTGAAGAAAACCATTCAATACCCCAAAGACGACTTCTCTATGATTTATCATGGCAATTTTCATTATCCAATCTATCACGTAGTTGAATAAATTGGGCAATACAGGACATACCTCTTTGACCTGAAGCTCAGTTTAGAACTTAGGAGCATCGTTTCCTGAGTTACTGACAAAAGTCTTGGTTTCCATGTACCCGCTTAAAAATATATCGATGAAGTCCTGTAGCACTACATATTCATCCTTAATTATCTATAGTTCCTTTCTGATAAGGGAGTCAAAACCAGCAATTAAGTGAATGAAAGCGACGAGCAGTCATTGATAATATTTTTGCACTGTTGCTGGATGAGCTTAGATCGTGAATATTATCTATTAAATAAATCTACTTAAGAGAATTATACCTAAGATTCTTATCGCATGGTCAATTAAAGAGATTCATCTATAGTATCCGCAAGCAGCCTTGTCTTATCTCTTTTTGTGTGGACCGGAACGAGAACTAACACTTTGCACTGGCAACATTGTGAAGCTACCCTGAGCTAAAACTTTGAAATCAAAAAACGCTACTATTGTAACCATTTAAAGTAATGCATTTTTTTTTTATTGTTTAGCAATGGTCTTTTAATCAAAACCAATTAAAACTGTAGTTAGGTAATTTTAATGCCAGATTCCCCTTTAAACTAATTACATAATAAATTTTTTACTTCAGTTTTATTTAAGTGATTTTTTAGGCTAGGTGCTTTCAGTTAAATTGAATCCTAGATTCCATTTAGGCTAATGCCTGGATTCTGTCGATTTTTATTCTTTTGCTTTGCAATTATTGAAATAATTTTTATTCTTGTATTAATCCTCTAGCTAAAAAAGAACATGGCATTTGAGCTGACTATCAATACCCTTTCCAAATATATTAATCACCCCCTGGTGAAACCAGGTAATGCTGGGAGTTAAGACAAAAGAAACACCTGGTAAAATTCTAGTTAATTGACTTCTTGCTATCTTGGAAAGGGTTTAGGTTAGGAAAATGAAACTTTCAGGGATGGGTCTACATGCTAAAGTATGTCCTGGGAAGGTATTTTGAAACAACTTAATCCACTCCTTCTCCCCCTAGAGGGCCCTGACCTTTGATGACCTTTAAAAATATGTGTGTTATCGGCTAAAAGTGAAACCCTGCAAAATAGATCTTCTGCTTAATTGAAGTACAACAAAATTGTTTTCAGCTTCATAACTTTGCTTAATTCCATTTTATAAGGTTTTACAGATATGCAAATACATTCCTAAATTTGAAAAAAAACTGATATGGCTCAAAATTCTACTCAAATAATAGGAATTGCATTTTTAGAACTTGGCTGAGTAAAAGAAACTAGTAACTGAAAATTAAGGTAAAATGTTGTTTTGTCAAAATTTCAATAGGTATATACCTGTCATGTAGGCAAATTTCAGGGCCCTCTAGAGGGAGAAGGAGGTGAGGTAGGTACTTTAAATACCTTCCCAGGACATACTTTAGCCTGTAGACCCATCCCTGAAAGTTTCATTTTCCTAGCCTAAACCCTTTCCAAGATAGCAAAAAGTCAATTAACTAGAATTTTACCAAAATATCTTAATATACAATTAAATTAGTGCCATTGGAGGTAAATTTATGGTAATGGTTATGATAGTCACAATTTGAAGCTATACTAAGACTACCTATACTGGATGTGTATTGTCTCAAAGAGTTCATCATGTCTACTTTGAGATTGGTAATTGGTTTGCCAGTTCTCTGCCTTGGAGTTTCTGGTCCTGATTTCAGCTGAGATAGATCTTCTATCTTCACCTTAGTCTGTGATACTTTTAGAATTGGTAGGTCTAAATCTCCTTCAAATGTCATTTCTGAAGTAGCACCCAATAGTTTCCTGCTATTCATATGAGGCTTGAACTATTTGTTTTTTCTGTGTTAGCTGCAACTAATCAACTTTGATTTGGAGAAGTGGTCAAATTCATTTAGTAGCAATTAGTTGAAAATCATTAAGGAAACTCAATCCTTGCTGTCTTCAGAAGCATTTTATCATCTTTAGCAAAACTTCATACATTTCTTCATTTATAGACAAGTGCAGGGATTGGTTTGACTTTTCTGGGAAAAGAAGAGGGCAGCCAGGTGTTCTCCTAGTGGGGATGCTAAGATTAAAAGAAATCTTAATGCTTGCCATTTTGAAAAATTTTCTCTTTATCAGCTTCAACCCTTATTTATACCTTATTCATACCTTAGTATTTTTTCACTTTAATAGGAAAAGTGGTTGTAGTTTCTTACACTTGACTGAACTGAAAAACAAATTTTGAAACATATTATATTGTATTGAAGTAACCCTTCCTACTATTAGGCTAATAATTTGAACTAAGAAATTGAAACTTATTTCACTACACAATAGAAGATACTGATACCAATGGTTGCAAATATTTATAAAACCTGACAGATTTGTTCATATCTTAGATGTAAGCACCCATAAGCTTTTCTTGTGCCTTTTCCAGATTAAGTTTTCAAGCCATCTGAAATTTCTGCACTTTTATTACCTTTAGCTTGTCCCAGGTATTGACAAAAAATTGGGTTTTTAAGCTGCTAATTTTACAAATATTAGTTGTACACAACAAAACAACAAAGGACTATCATCCTACACATCATAAACAATGATGTGAGAAGATTAAAGATTTTGATGCTATTATATAAATGGTGACTTGTCTTTCTTTTTGACATTAATGTTGCACATTACTCCACTTATTGGTTTCATCATGCTGTAACTTTATGACACATCTGCCACAAGGCTGGCAAAGCTCATGTATCTCCTTTTTTTATACAAAGGGGTCCCTCTCTTTATTGTATGTGTGGGATGGCAAACAGTACTCTAAAGTACAGTATCTCTGTAAGACAGGTCTATTTGATGCATCAAGCATGTTACAGAAAATCAAGGAACATACTTGCTAAACACTTATGTTTTCACCAAAAAATGACATGTTATGTACTTGTAAAGCTACATTTATTCTAAAATAGAAAGATGGAAAAAAATGTTATTGTTAGAGACTGGGATAAGCAGAGCAAATTTATGAACATTTTGCACATAGAATTACTTTGCATTCCAATGAACTTGTCTTTATCCAATCACATCTTAACATCAGAAGTTGAACTTCAAGATATTCATATCACAAACTGAAAGAGACTCCTGCTCCTAGAACTAGGGATTCAAGAATATACATCCACCATCAGTTATTTTCTGTGTTCCAAGTGTTGATAGCAAAAACAGCTAACAAGTGTTCTCAGGAATTTGAATTTGATGAAAAATATTCAGTTTTGGTGCAATGCATCAAAGTCTGAAGGTCAAATATATATTAGATCCTTGTTACAGAGCTAAAGAGGAGGGCAAGTCCTTAAATCTTTTCATTTTGTAATTGGATTTTAACATGCTTATCTATGAATATGTAAGCTGCTGCTACTAAAACATCAGGGCAGCACCAAGCTGCCTGAGGCCAGCATAGCTATGCATGCTTTTCCTCTACCCCAATCTATTCAAAGCCTTCCTGTTTACACCCTTCCAAGAAGTTACAATTTCTCTTAAATCTTTCTGTGGGACATCCTCCTGCCCCATTTGGGGAAAAAACTTGCTTTTTGTTCGACCCTAGATGGTTGGCTGACAAGGGCAATCTTTGGCAATCTGTCATCCTCTATCTGCGGAACATGTCCAAGCTATCTCAATCTTTCTCTCACTATAGCCCTAGAAAGCAGGATTGAACCACGTTTTTCACACAACTTACTCTTTGGGATACAGTCAGTTAGTCGGGTACCCACAAAAATCCATAGGTTATTTCTCTAGAAAATCATCCTCTGTCTTTTAGAGGACCCACGCTTCAGAACAATACTTGACCTCTTTAAACACTGTAGCTTCAAATATTCTAATCCTGGTTTGCAGAATTATTTTGCTATACTTCAAATTTTTTTTTCAAACTGAAAAAATACTCTTTATTATCAAAGGACATATTGTCTAAGAAATGTTGCTGTTCTTTGTGGTTAGGAAGCACTAAATTCAACCCCAAACACATATAATGGAAATATAACCACTTGTACAAGGTCTTGCAGATCTCCTTGTTTCCTCACAGTTATCTTGGTTTGTATTTAGTGCAGCTCTAAGTGAAGTATTTTGTGTGTCAATTGTATCAGTCATTAATCAGGAACCTAGTGTGTCATCAGATAAATTGTGTTTGTTTTGTTGTAGCTCAGTCAACTCAAGTTTTGTTCCTATCCCTTTAAATTCACTAAGATCTCTTGGATTCCAACCTTTTGCCAACCTCAACTGTCAAATTGCAGAGGAGGAGCTGATGTCTATGATAGGGAAGATATCTAGGTCATTACCATTAATCATCCTATTTTCATTGTACCTTAAATTGAATGTACAATTGTACATGGCTTGATATTGTTTTTATTTTACGAATGTTCATTTCGGGTGCATTTATAGAAGCCTAAGTAATCATCATTGTCCAGGTCTCATTGTCATCATTCATTGTCCATTGTCATCATTGTCCAGGTCTCTTAAGTCTATAATTGTTGGTGACTTTATCCTCTCCAGAATGAAATAAGTGAATGCTCATAGGGATCATCAAGAGCTGCATATTCCCTTTTTGTGCCTTACCTATCTGGTTATTTCCTTATTCAAATGGTTGATAAACCTACAGGAATCCTTTTTGTGATCAGAATCTATTTTTGTTAGATCTTATAATTTTTAGTAATATCAAGTCTCTTCTCAAAAATAAGACTTTTTCTCCCTATTTCAAACAATGAACACTGAGTTACCTTGTCTGTATTGTCTATGAATAGTTGCTTACAACCTAAGCTTTAGCCTCAAGAATAAACAAGCATCTTCAAATAAGGTTGGAAATCTTTACATTCACCATTGGCATCAATTGAGGACAAGGCATGTACCCTCCTAAATTCTTTTGCCCCTCCCTAGATTTCAAAAAACACGTTTTTTTGGGGGGGGGGATTTTCATTGAAAAATGCCTCATTTTGGTGCTTTTACTGAAGAATCGAAAAAATTAAAAACATTTGCCCCCCCCCCTAGATTTTGAAAAACAAATCCCCCCTAAATTTTCATGAATTGACCCCATTGATAGTCACTCTAAGCTGCATTTGAAGGTAGCAACTAAAACCGGCTAGCTTGAAAAGCCTCAAATGGTTGACTTAAAGGTGAAAAGAAAACTATTGAATGGATAAAAATTGAAAAGAAAAGGACATTGTCTAAACAATGAGTTAAACTTGAGTTAATTTAGCGATTTTTTTCAACTTGACCTGTTTTCAACATTTCAAACCAAACTCTTTGTTGTGTAAATGGCTTGTCTGTCAGTAAAACTTGTAATCCCCTCTCCTTCTATTTTGGATTGTGTCCTCTCTGAATCTGAGGGGTTTAAATTTGGTATTGCTTGCCATATGCCAGTCTTAACCTGTACTAGCAAAGTACAAAGGTTATTTGTTAAGGGGTAGATTTGTCTAAACAGCTCTAAATGAAATTTAACACATAACATTCCCAAGTAAAAGAGACAACTAATCCCAATTAGTATTGGTAAAGAGTGAAATGGCAACGTCTGGCTTGAACTACATATTTATAAACTTTTTGACCTCAATTATTTCACAAAACTTGTCAATATGCATCATCTGTGACATCAATTTTCTATTCTGTAATTGGACTTTAACTTGTTTATCTATGGATACGTAAACTGCTGCTACTAAAATCTGACCGCAGCACCAATCCGCCTGAGGCGAGCATAGCTATCCAAGCTCCTCCCTCATCCCAATCTATTCAAAGCCTCCCTCTTTACACCCTTCCAAGAAGTTACAATTTCTCTTAAATCTTTACTTAGGACATCCTCCTGCCCCATTTGGGGACAGACCTGCTTTTCGTTTGGCCCTAGATGGTTGGCTGACAAGGACAATCTTTGGCAATCTGCCATCCTCCATCTGCTGAATATCTCCGAGCAATCTCAATCTTTCTCTCACTATAGCCCTAGAAAGCAGGACTGAACCACATTTTTGACAGCTTACTCTTTGAGATACTGTCAGTTAGTCAGGTACCCCAAAAAATCCATAGGCTGTTTCTCTGGAAAACATCTAGAAAATCCTCCTCCGTCTTTTGCCCACGCTTCAGAACTATACGTGACCTCTGTAATCACTGTAGCTTCCAATATTCTAATCTTGGTTTGCAGAATTATCTTGCTATACTTCACAACTTTTTTTCAAACTGATAAAAAACACCATGGGGCCTTAGATGTTGTACTTTTAACATCTTTACTGCACCCACTGTCTTTCCTAATAATACTACCCTGGCAAGGGGAGCTGTCTACTTGAAAGATCTTTTCATCATCCAACATCAGCTCTTCACCTTTACTCATTCCCATTCTTAGCAACTTAATTTTCTTAGCATCAATTTTCAAACCTGTTCTTGCTCCCCCAAACTCTCAAAACCTCCAAAACTTCATTTATTTTGTTCACTTTTTCATCTAGGATCCTTACCCAAGTCAAGGAGAGTTTTACTTCCCTAATTTATTCCATGTCCTCCTTTACTAATAGAAAATTATTCATGTAATCATGAATACAATGCAACCCAGGTAAACTCCTGATTTAGTACAAAACTAGCTACTAACTTTATATCTTATCTTAACCTCAGCATTGTTATTTTCGTACATAGTACTAATCACTTTAATGTATATATCTGGTATGCCATGCAAGGATAAGACCTTGAATAAAGCTCTTCTATTGACTGAATCAAATGCTTGCTCATAATCAACAGAACTGAGGACTAAAGTGATTTGATGACTTGGGCACTTCTCAATTATTAATCTAAGAATGAAAATTTGGTCAACACATCCTCCTTCTTTCCTAAAACCACACTGTTCTTCTCTTAAAACTTTATTTATAGCATCTCAAGTCTAAAAAGTTTCATCAAGTCTAAAAAGTATCATTTCAGTTTGTGTTCATCATTTTCCACATTTTGTCATTCAGTGACTATTTGGAAACCCTGTATATTCAGAGTGTTTTAATTTAATAATTTCCTTGGTTATTATTAAATTGATTGTTGGGACCCTTTGTTTGTTAAAGTTTTCCTAAAATTGCTGGGTATTTCCCCTTTTCAAAAATCATATTCATAATTTTCAGTTATTTATCTCTAACTTCACAACCAACATATTTAAACGAAAAAACTCATCTACCAAACTATCTTGCACCTGAGCCTGATTGTTTTTTTTAATCCTTTTAGTACTGTCACTTATTCTTCCTCACAAAATAAATCTTCCTTCACTTCCAAAGTTTCACAAACTTTTCATTCCTTTCTGTATCTTTTCCTGTAATGTTAGAACAGTTTAGCATATTCTCAAAATCTTCTTCCTGTCTCTCTTTAAATCTTTCCTTACCACCAACTGTGCCCCTGTTCCAATCTTTAACCTTGACAAGTCTAGATTGACTCTTCCCTCTCAATTATTTAACATGGCAGCACAGTATTTTACTTTTATGCTGTCTTCCTGCATCTTCTTGATTTTCAGTAATTTTTTCCTTAGCCTCCACTTCATATCTCCGTAATTCGTATTTTAATGCTTTTTCCACTTTTGCTAGATTTGATAAACACAAACCATTTTCACTAATATTCCTAATGATGTTTCTAGCTTTACTAAGACACCATCAGTGAATCCACATACCATTCTCCTAAAATTATTCCATCCATCTTCTGTATTGTCAAATTTTAGACTCTCCAATTTAGTTTTAATTTGTTCCTGGAAAATTTCTCTCAGATTCTCAACCTGGAATCTACCAACGAAATAACTTTCTGGAAGGTGGCTATTTTCCCAAATTTCAGCTTTAGATTAACCCTAGACACTACTAGATGGTGATATTTATTTTAGTATCAGTAACTGCACTCCTATAAACCATAGTGTGTTGAATCAATCCTGCCAGTCCTCGGTTTCCAATAACATAATCACTAAAGATAGCTGTCGTACCAGCATGTGAATACCATGTTAACAAATGAGCCATTTTACAAGCAAATACTGTATTGGTTATAACTAGATTGCTGTACCTACAAAATTGCTGCAGTATGTAACCATTACTGTTTTCTCTTCCTACACCAAATTTACCTGGGCTTGAATACCATCTATCCCCGTTTCTACTGACCTGTGCATTAAAATACTCAAATAAAATACCATGTTTAAATAAATTCTATATCTTTCCAACTCCTGGGATATGAGTTTCTAAAACTCCCAATAAGTCCATTTTGTAGTGTCTGAATTCGTCAGTCAAAGTGTCAATATGATAGTTCTTCTTTAATGTTGCAACATTGGAATTTTTATATTATTTGAATCATTGAAATGATTATGGCCTCAGAAATATCAATGATCCCAGAATCAATGCAGGATGGGGACTAAAACATCTTAAGTCTTCACAAACCGCTTAAGCCAGCTTGGAACCATAAAGCAAGAAATCCCTGGGACTTCCAGTATGAGTGGAGGCTTTGTGCAATCCTGAGCCCATCTTGGTCACAACATGGTTTTCCACCCTAGGCAATGCTCTTCTATCAATAATAATTGAAATCCTGCATAAGAAATCTCAAGCTTATAACCTCCGATTTATTATATATTCATGCCTACAATTATTATGCTACTTCAAAGAGGCAACCCATAATAGACAACTTAGCTAGGAAGAAGTTTTTCAACCCAAAATAACCTGCTAAAACAAACCAAATCCAAAAGAATTATCCCATTAATCAGAATTAAGTGCAAACGCTGTGTGGTTGGATAAGCTATAATTCACTCAAGGAGCCCCATTCCTCAAGATCGCCCTGCAGCAGTGTTTGCAGTCATGGTATTTTTTAGGCAAATTCGTGGTAGGTCCACCCTGACACCACTGTGAGGTCATGCAAGGAGGATTTTCCCCTTTGTAAATCTGTAAAGCTAAAAAAAGAAAAAAAAAAAACAGACTACTACCATTTTTTTCTTTCCGGGCCTCCTAGTACCCATGACCTATGTATTTTTACCCCCCATCCTGCCAATCTTGGTGGCCCTGTCATAGGTTATATAATCTTTACTTATCTCCAAATTTTCTTCTTTATCTTATTTCCCTGAAGTCTTGTCGTTAATTGTATTGCATAATTTGTTTTGTCTTTTTTGTTAGCCTATTGTGGGTCATTTTGACCTAAGGTCTTTAAATAATTTTGAGTATGTTTTGATAGCTGTTAATATTTACAAATGAACTTGTAATCCCATTTTCTTCTTTTAGGAGTGATTTAATCATGGCACAGCAAGTTCAACAACCACAATTCCAATTTCCTAAGCTTTCCAAAGAAGATCAGAAAATATATTCAGAATGTAGATCGGAAAGTTTTTACTACAGATGTGTCCCTTTTGCATTTGGCTTTAGTGCTGCCACGTTGTATGCAATAAGGAGCGGTTTTTTAAAAGCTAGCCCTCGTTTTGGTGTTGTGCCAAAAGTACTAGCTGCATCTTTTCTAGGCTATATTGCTGGAAAAGTATCCTACTCTAAAGCATGTGCAGATAAATTTATTCGATCTCCTACGAGTGAGCTGGGTGATCAGTTGCGTCGTCAAAAAGGTTTAAAGATAGCCGAATCTGACATAGATTCTCCTGTGGATTTTGGAGTCCGTGTTGTCACACCTCACGAAACTCCTGATTACGAGAGCTATGGTGATCGTCCTTTATCTGGATTTCCAGACACATACACTCCATCATTGGATTTGGACTCGCGGTTCCTTGACCAAGGGGTAAATAACACAGAACCAGAAAAGGCTGTTAGCTACGACGAGCTGCGTCGCAGAAACAGAGAGGAATATGAAGAGCGTTTGAAAAGACCTGTTATGCAAGAAAGGGATGTCCCTGCTATGCGTCCACCTCCCAGAGTCATTGAACCTCGGCAGCCAAAAAACAAATATGGTGATAATTGGGAAGGTTAAGAATCCATTCTGACTTTGAGACTTATAATAACTAGACTTGTGATTCATAGAGTTACTCTGAAGCAGGAGAGCTCGATGTTATATTTTTTTTTCATTAAATAGAAACTTGATGACGAGCAGGTTTTTTCTCTTTTTTTTTTAAAAAAGCTTCATAACATCGAATAGCTTGCTATTATCTGTTAGCAGATTTTGTTGAAAATATTATCGTTGTTTCCTCATAAATGTTTGAGCTCAAGTTCTAGCCAATAATCTAAACGCTTACAATTCCAATATATTCCTGTTTGACATTTTTTCATCATTTCGAAGCTTAAAAATCCTATATAGCTTGAATGGTGATTTCAGCGGCAATGAAAAAACGGTCTTCCATGCACCGAAATCGTTGTCTGACCTGCAAAAACTTTACTGTTGTCCGTTTTTCCAGTAGAAAAAAAAAAAATTAACTGGTCATCTCTCTTTCCTGTGTCCATAGATAATTTCTGTAATTCCAAAATATTTAAATTTCAAAAATTTTCCATTACCCTGATTATTAGCATCTTAGACAAATTCGAAATAAATTCTTAAGTTCATAAAGTTTTTAGTAACAACTTCTGAAAAACTTTTTTTTGTGCGCTCAGCATGAACAGACATGTAGAATATTGCCTGAGCAGGCAAAGATTTGGTAAACAAAAATGGTGCTTCAGTTCAATGTATACAGTTATCTTTTCATGGTTAACAGCATTAGCTGCAATCTAGTAAGGAGCGACCCCAAGCCCGTAGTAATCGTAAGTGTAAAAGCAAGTAAAAAAAAACTTCCTCTGATAATTTTTTTTCTTAAATTACTAACTGGTTCAATACATTAGGGGAGATATCTCACATAAACAAGACAGCGTGCAAACAGTCGCATCATTTCAATTCAATTCAATCATATATATTTAAACAAAACACATAATTGCATTTACATAATCTGCCAGGAAAGCACAAAAATTGCTTGGCTAGGGCAGATTTGCACCCCTCTGAATTTTCCCCGTCCTAGATTTTGAAGATACCTTTTTCGAGGGTATTTTCATTGAAAAACGAAAAAAAACCCGGCAAATTTCTCCCCTACACATTTTTTGAAAAATCCATTAGGAACCCACACCCACCCTAAATTTTCTTGAATTGATGCCACTGTGCAATCCAAATAAGCATTACTTTACCAAACTGTTTTCAGCCAATGAGCCAAAGTTCTGCCTTCGTGTGACGAATTTAAGCTAGAATTTAAAATGGAAAGATTAAAAATACTTCTCTTCTAAAAACACACATGGTGATCCTTATACTTCATAAACTGGCTCGTATTAGGGACAATCTTCGTGTGTAGTTACTCGCGCAAAAACTCCTATAAAGCTTAGAGAGAAGTCCAAGGAATTTACAGACATCGTTAAAAGCTATTTTTCCCTTTCCTTTGCTGGAGTAAACTAACTTTCCCATGCTCAGCGATTTTGGCTGTTTTGAGTAATTCCGTTAACATTCCCAGCGAATGATTTGGTAAGTTGTGTTGGACATGTCCATCAATGCCCTGAAACATTTGACGATTCCCGAGTCTCCCAAAACCAATGGGTTGGTTTTGAGAATCCCCGAAAAACTTGGGAATTCCCAGAGTGCCCCAAAAAAGACTTTGGCTCTCAGAGGCCTCCACAAAATTTATTGCTGATAAAAACGGGTGATACTGATTCCGTATTAATATTAGCGCTATTTACATAGCGAAATTCGTGCAATTTAGAGTTTTTTTCTGGGAAAGTGGAAGCACTTATGACCCTCCTAAAGATTAGCAGACAACAATACATTATATATTAAGAACGTTACCACATGCACTGCATTTATACTATTGGTTGTAGAGAACAATACGCACAATTATATTGAGCATAATGGGTCATTCCCTATTCAAGTAATCTTTAGATAAGTAATGGGTGTTTTAATTTGAAAGGCTGTTTTTTTTTAAGCTTTTATAGTTTGAAAGAGCCATTAAGTAATGAAAATATAGAAATGAAAAAAAAAAAGAAACGTACATTGTTTAAAATGAAAAAGATTGAACTGTAGATTGAAAACAGAATGCATTTGTATTTGAGCAAATTTTAGGTAAGATACGGCTATTTTAACCCGGCAGAGCTATTTTGATCTAAAAGAATAGAATATAAAAGATTTTTTTTTCGGGACTAAAGTTTCCAGAAAAAAAAAAATGAACAAGACGTATTTCCTGAAATATTTAATCAATTCATAAGAATGGCACATTTCAACACTTGAAGTATCTAATACAGTTACAAAAAAAAAGGAGAAAGAACTCAAGAATATCACGGAGACGATCACACAAAGGACTGTACTGATTCGCCTTTTTGTTTAAAGATTTTCCTGAAACCAATTGGCCATGCTTATCATGTAATCCATTTCATTTCCAACTTTAGAAATGGGATGACAGTCATCATAAGAAAGCAATCTAAAAAAGAATCAAATTTGATAAAAAGGTCGTGTTTTAATGAGGTAGTCTACCATTGGATACGGAGAAATGAGAACTTCAAGGTTACTAGTCGATAACGCGCTAAGACAGCCTTACTTGAGCTTTTTGAAACGACCATGATCTCAATGCTCTTTTATTATTCAATTTGCAGTCTCATCTCTTTCTATTTTAAATTTATCTATGATTTAGTGATGAGACAATACATTATTTTCCTCGTTTCCGATTCCAATAATATTTATCTCTTTTTTATAGTATCAATAGCAATTATGATGATTTATGTAGAAGTATCACCTAAGTTTGTATTAGAAATGATTCTGATAGAAGAGTCAAAATTTCAGGCTTATAAGCTAGTAACGAAGAATAATGCTCAAAACTTAATCAGGATTCAGGATATTGAAGTTCGTTTTCATAAGTGGTATGGCTATGAAGCCCATAAACAAATGTCTAATCAAGCAGTTCGTGGTATCGAACTCTAACTATGCAGCGCCTCAGCGGCTCATTAGTTACCGAAACACTAATAAATAGGCTTTTTATAACAATAAATGCATCAAAACAATTGAATTTTTATGCTGATTTAAAATATATAAATTCATCAAGTTTAATGTGACCAGTCAATTTTTACGAACCTTGAAAGTTTGCCCAATTTTTGAAAGAGGCAAGACTCTCCCATCCCTAAACGTCAAATAATCTTAATTAAAATCAGATTCAGCGTATTAGAGAAGCCTGACGTACACGTTTCAATCTCCTATACAAAAAATATGGAATTTCGTTTTTTTTTTTACAAAAAATGGTTCAATAGGAGAGTCGTAATAAGACGTGTAATAAGGTGGGTTACTCCCACCGTTAACCCGTGCCATTTAACCAAACACTTGGAAAACTAAAGTTTCTATGACTATCTTAGTCCTATGACTATCTAACTCAGTTCTGTCCTAGGAATGACGCATGAACGGATGATAGATATACTTATCTATAAACAAATGAACTGGAATCGTCTTTATACAATCCTAATAAGGGCTTATACTATATTTGCCTCTCACTCAATCGGACTATCTGTCTTGGCCTTTTCTACAATTAGCCATGGCTTGATGCCCACAACTGCTTGATTCTAATTCAAAATCAACGGACTGATTTTGAGTTATTATTCCATAGCTTATTTGTTCGTTTGTGTTTTTCCTTAGGGATGATCGAATCGAACCACTGATCCTAGAAGATAGACAGAGGGCTCCTTTGATCGGAAATCAAAAGCTTTAGTGCCCTTTTTAAGTGAGCAAAAAGATTGGAGGGCAGATAGCCCCCTCCCACGCCCCTCTTCCCCCAAAATCATCCGATCGAAATTTTGAAATAGCTATTGTTCAGCATACTTGAAAGGTCAAATTATCATGCCTTTGGGGATAACTTAACCCCATGGGGAAAGGGCTTCAAATCACGTATTGTTTACGTACAGTATTTGTTATTGAAAAGTACACATATATTTCGGGGAGAAGGGGGGAGATTTTCCACGGTGATAATTTTCAGTCGGTAGGGAAGCGAGGAGTTTCCGGGGGTAAGCTTTCCAGGGGAAACCTTGCACTAAAGATTTTGCCGGAATTTCTATGCGCAATTCTTTTTATTTGTCTTAATTTGTTTTTACATACTAAGTATAACATGTGAAGATGTTCTGGGGGAAATTTTGAGCGGAGTTAAAACGCAAGGGTGGTTCAATTAGAATAAGAAGCTTTTTTAAAAGTTTCTAAAATGCTTCAGCGTGAAGACCGAGGTATTGAGGAGGGGGCAACCCCCTCATATATATATTATTTCTGTTCGTTTTAATGTTGCTCCTTACTATCAGTTGAAAAAACTTTTGTTTATTCAATAACTGTAAACCAAAGGACTGTATTTTCTCGGTAAGTTTACTTGCTTCTTGTGCTGATATGGACTGTGCCTCCTGACTATGTTAATGGTTTTTTTTTTGACAACTGTAATTGATTCTAAGTATGAATTAAACAAAAAAACAAGTTTTTTTAAATGGAAGTAAGGAGCGACATTAAAACTTAAAACGAACAGAAATTACTCCGTATATGAAAAGGGCTTTTCCTCCTCAACGCCCCGCTCTTTACGCTAAAGATTGACTCTTTCCCTTAACGCTATTTTTAAAACAGTAAAAAACTTTAGCGTAAAGAGCGGGGCGTTGAGGAAGAAGAGCCCCTTCCATATACGGAGTAATTTCTGTTCGTTTTAAGTTTTAATGTCGCTCCTTACTTTCATTTAAAAAAAAACTTATTTTTTTTTGTTTAATTTCTGGACGTTTTCGAATTAATACATGTTTTGATCTCGGCTCCCCGCACATAAATAATTAAAACGAAATTTGCATATTATTTTTTTGGGCTAAATGGCTTTTTCATAGTTTTAATCGGAAGATTTTGAGAAAAAAGGAGCGAGGGAGGAGGCCTAGTTGCCCTCCGATTTTTCGATTACTTAAAAAGGCAACTATAACTTATAATTTTTTACGAACGTTTTCATAAGTAAAAAATATACGTAACTTACGAATTAAATTACGTAGCGAACTTCTATATTAGTATGCTTTTATTGCGTATATGAGGGGGCTCACCCCTCGTCGATACCTCGCTCTTTAAATTAAAGCTTAAATTTTGTCCTAATTTCTTAAGAATGACCCCTGAATCAGAAAGGCCGTAGAATAAATAGTTGAAATTACTAAAAATACTTTAGCGTGAAGAGCGAGGTATTACGAGGAGGTAAACCCCTCATATGCGTAATAATTTCTGTTCGTTTTGAGTTTTAATGCTGCTTCTCACTTTCAGTAGAAAAAACTTTTCATATTTATTTTTCATTTTTTTTTAAATAATGCTAGAAAATCCTGCGCCCTTTCCATTGAAGTCTCTTTCCCCATGAGAAGTTCCTCCATAGAAAGATCCTCCCACGTAACTCCTTCCCCCCTCAACTCTCCCTCCCAAACCAAATAAAATACCCATGAAAACGTCTGTACACTTCTCAGTAACCATTACTATATGTAAACACAGGTCAAAGTTTGTAACTTGCAGCCCCTCCCACGGGGACTGCGTGGGAGTAAGTCGTCCCTAAAGACATAGTTATTAGGTTTTTCGACTATGGTGAATAAAATGGCTATCTCAGAATTTTGATCCCGTGACTTTTGGGAAAAAATGAGCGTGGGAGGGATGCCCTCCAATTTTTTTGGTCATTTAAAAAGGCCACTAGAACTTTTAACTTCCGTTAGAATGAGCCCTTTCGCGACATTCTAGGACCACTGAGTCGATATGATCACCCCTGGGAAAAAAAACAAACAAAAAAAAAAAAAACAAATAAACACGCATCCATGATTTGTCTTCTGGCAAAAAATGCGAAATTCCACATTTTTGTACGTAGGGGCTTGAAACTTCTACAATATGTTTCTCTTATACGCTGAATCTGATGGTGTGATTTTCGTATGACTTTTAGGGGGTTTTTCCCACTATTTTCTGAAATGAGGCAAATTTTCTCAGGGTCGTAATTTTTGATGGATAAGACTAATCTTGATGAAACTTATATGATTAAAATCAGCATTAAAATGCAATTCTTTTGATGTAACTATTGGTATCAAAATTCCATTTTCTAGTGTTTACTATTGAGCCGGGTCGCTCCTTACTACAGTTTGTTACCACGAACTGTTTGATTACTGTCTTTAAAGAAATGTATCATCACTACCCTGTTACAAGCTTGAATGTATTATTTCCATTCAATGTCGTTTTCACGAAACCATAGTATTCCAGTAATCCCCAGTATCCCCTAGTAATTCCAGGATATAATCTACACTATCTTTAAAAGTTTGCTGTTTTTTTTTCGCTGTTTCAATTCAAAAAGCCCTCATTTCTTGAAACAATCTTGTTCTTAAATAAGCAGAGTGATCTCTCCACTTGTTGTTTTTTTTTTTTGCTATGCTTTTTTTTCAGAACAAAATAAGGGAAGAGATGTTGACAATTTTACTGAAAAAAAAACTTTAGCGTAAAGAGCAAGACGCCGCAAAGGGGATATCCCCTTTAATATACGGAGTAATTTCTGTTCATTTTAAGTGTTAGTGTCACTCCTTACTTGCAGTTTAAAAAACTTGTTTTTTATTTCGTTTCTGAACGTTTTTGAATTAATACATGTTTTGATTTTGGCTCACCACACATGAATAATTAAAACGAAATTTGCATATTAATTTTTTTTGCTAAATGGCTTTCTCATAGTTTTGATCGGATGATTTCAATAAGAAAAGGGGTGGGGGAGGAGGCCTAGTTGCCATCCACTTTTTGGCTTCTTCAAAATGCAACTAGATTTTTTTATTTTTTGTACGAACGTTTTGTTAGTAATAAACATACATACTTTACTAATTAACTTACGTAACGAACTTATATATTTATGTATTTTTGTAACGTATATGAGGGGGTTTGCCCCCTCGTCAATACCTCGGTCTTTACACTAAAGCTTGAATTTTATCCCGAATCTTTAAGAATGACCCCTGAATCACAAAGGCCGTAGAATAGATAGTTGAAATTACTAAAAATACTGTAGCGTAAAGAGCAAGGTATTGTGGAGGAGACGAACCCTCTTATAAACGGTATATTTTATATTCGTTTTAAGTTTTAATGCTACTAATTACTTCCTGGTGAATTTTTATTTTATTTAGTTTCTCATTGTTTTTTAAATAATGCTAGAAAATCCTGCACCCCCTTCATTGAAATTCAATTCCCCATGATAAATTCCTCCACGGAAAGATCTTCCCACGTGACCCCCTCCCCTGACCCACTCCCAGCCCAACGTGACAATGTCCCCCTGAAAACGTCTGTACACTTCATAATAAATATTACTATATGTAAACAATGGTCAAAGTTTGTAACTTGCAGCCCCTCCCTCTGGGACTCTGGATGATAAAGTCGTCCCCAAAGACATATTTATTAGGTTTTAGAATAAGCTGAACAGAATGGCTATCTCAAAATTTTGATCCGGTGACTTTGGGAAAAAATGTGCGGGGGAGGGGCCCTAGGTTCCCTCCATTTTTTTGGTAACTTGAAAAGGGCACTAGAACTTTTAGTATCCGTTAGAATGAGCCCTCTTGCAATATTCTAGGACCACTGGATCGATACGATCACCCCTGGAAAAAAACAACAAAAAACAACAAATAAACATGCATCTGTGATCTGGCTTCTGGAAAAAATTAAATAAAAATAACTTTTTTAATGAAGTTTTTACTGTTTTCAAAAGTAGAGTTAAGAGAAAGAGTCAAACTTTAGCGTAAAGAACGGGACAGTGAGGAGGAAAAGCCCCTTTCATATACGGAGTAATTTCTGTTAGTTTTAAGTTTTAATGTCGCTCCTTACTTTCATTTAAAAAAACTTGTTTTTTTTATTTACTTTCTGGACGTTTTTTAATTAATGCATGTTTTGATCTTGGCTCTCCGCACATAAATAATTAAAACAAAATTTGCATATTAATGTTTTTTTTGGGTAAATGGCTTTCTCATAGTTTTAATCGGAAGATTTTGAAAAAAAGGAGAGAGGGAGGAAGCCTAGCTGCCCTCCAATTTTTGATTACTTAAAAAGGCAACTAGAACTTTTAATTTATTTACGAACATTTTATTAGTAAAAAATATACGTAATTTACGAATTAACTTACGTAACGAACTTCAATATTCGTATGTTTTTATTGCGTATATGAGGGAGTTCACCCCTCGTCGATACCTCGCTCTTTACACTAAAGCTTAAATTCTGTCCCAATTCCTCAAGAATGACCCTTGAATCACAAAGGCAGTAGAATAAATAGTTGAAATTACTAAAAATACTTTAGCGTAAAGAGCGAGGTATTACGAGGAGGTAAACCCCTCATATGCGTAAGTTTCTGCTGGTTTTTAGTTTTAATGCTGCTCCTCACTTTCAGTAGAAAAAAACTTTTCATATTTATTTTTTCATTGTTTTTCAAATAACGCTAAAAAATCCCGCGCCCCCTTCATTGAAAGTCTCTTCCCCCATGAGAAGTTTTTCCATGGAAAGATCCTCGCACGTAACCCCCCCCCCCACCTCAACTCTCCCTCCTAAACTAAAAAAATACCCCTGTAAATGTCCGTACACTTCCCAGTAACCATTACTATATGAAAACATAGGTCAAAGTTTGTAACTTGCAACCCCTCCCACGGGGACTGCGGGGGAGTAAGTCGTATCTAAGGCACAGTTATTAGGTTTTTCGACTATGGTGAATGAAATGGCTATTTAATCCGGTGACTTTGGGGAAAAATGAGCATGGAAGGGGGCCTAGGTGCCCTACAATTTTTTTGGTCACTTAAAAAGGACACTAGGACTTTTAATTTCCGTTAGAATGAGCCCTCTTGCGACATTCTAGGACCATTGGGTCGATACGATCACCCCTGGGAAAAATAACAACAAAAAAACAAATAAACACGCATCCGTGATTTGTCTTTTGGCAAAAAATTCCACATTTTTGTAGATATGAGCTTGTAACTTCTACAATAAGGCTCTCTGATACGCTGAATCTGATGGTGTGATTTTCGTTAAGATTGTATGACTTTTAGGGGGTATTTTCCCCTATTTTCTAAAATGAGGCAAATTTTTTCAGGCTCGTAACTTATGATAGGTAAGAGTAATCTTGATGAAAGTTATATATTTAAAATCAGCATTAAAATGCGATTTTTTTATGTAACTATTGGTATCAAAATCCCATTTTTTCAGAGTTTCGGTTACTATTGAGGCAGGTCGCTCCTTACTACAGTTCGTTAGCACGAACTGTTTGATTAATTCCATTCCAAGAATAAGTTCAAATGAAATGGGGAATTGAGCAACCCCCACAATATTGAACTAATTTCTGAATATCTCATAAAAATATATTTTCTATTCTTAGAGCTAGAGATATTGGAACCTCTTTTGTACAAGTTACGGCTGACTCCCAGCTACCTTGCATTAAGTATATCTGACGCTAGAGATGCAACCTAGCCAAACACATATGCAAGATTTCTCAGGCAATATGTGCAAGATTGTCTGAGGGGTAATTCTAGAAAATCCAAAACAGAAAAAAAAAATCTGAAATGCATCAGAAAATTGCAAACAATTTGAGATTCGTCGGGAACCCATTCTCGGAGGCTCCCCTGTGTACCTGTGACTTTAATAAAAAAAAAAAGATTCCATCGACTCTAAATTTGGCTCTAAATTAGTCTTACTCAGCTGAGGACTGCTATACTGTTTGCAGAACTAATACTTGTAAATTTAACTATGGTCACGCTAGTATACATTACGTGCTAAAGCGACAATTGTTGATTTTCAGTCTTTTTTTAGATATACAAAGATTTGGAGAGAAAATTACCTTCTATGTTTAAAAAGACTGAAGTTTTAAATTGTAACAAACTTAATTGAAAGAGTTACTATAGAATTAGTTGACAAATATGCAAATATCATAGTACGAAACTTTAGTAACATATTAGGGAATTCCTTTCCAGCGAAATAAAAGAATTCCTTTCCAGGTAGAGCCCTTATCGCTCTATAGCAATTGATGCCCCCACATCATATCAAGCAGAAGCTGGAGATACCTATCGTAGACATATTAAAGGTATCGTCCCACGCTCCAAGCCTGATTCGGGAATTACGAAAGAAATTGTTCCAAGGACTTTGGGGGGACATATCATCCCCAGAGGCATAGTTTAATGGACCTGCCGACCATTTTGTACAACATGGCTATTTCAAAAATTTTGATTGAATTCCTTTGGAGGGGGGAGTATACTAAAAAACGTATAGAAAAAAAAACAAAAAAAAACTCAAGTCTCTTTATTAACGACCCGAGTGCAGGGGAATACTAACACAGTTGTAAAAATCAGGATCCTTTTGTGCGTTTCAGTTGTTACTTGATGTTCGTCATTAGTTTTTGTTTTACTCCTCAATGTTACACCCCAGGTAAGAACCGATTGACACAGCAAAACAATTTATTTCAAATAATATCTCGAGTGTTTAGGATGGCCAGGATTTGGAACGTGCTTGTATAAATATTGATATCTCACGATTAGTGTTCCACTTTTTTTGTGACTATGAAGTGACTCTACGGGTTTTGCCCCAACGTATTTTTCCAAGTATACACTTTCACATCATTTCAAATAGTTGGTGATAAATTCTTTAAGCTCCAAAAATGTGATTCATTTCATTCCGTCCTTAAGGTAGGCCTTTCGAAGTATACTTTAAAAAGGGGAGGAGAGGGACAGTGAGAAGATTGTAGATTTTGTATGGGGTGATATGCACATCTTGTACAAAGCTATGATTTTTATGTATAGGACATTTTCAACCGAGAACTACAACCTTAGAGCTTTGTTTCGAACAAATCCAAATTTTAACATCAAAGGACTGGCCGCACCCTTATCCCCCACTTGTGGTGTTAAAATTTACTGAAAAAAAGAAAAGAATTTTTTTTTGGTTACTCTAATTGGAAATATGGAATGATTTTTCAGTTTCTAAAATCGACCAAAATTTATCAATTTCCAACTAACCACTTGCTGTACTGAAGAAAGTTTAAATATTAAGTAATATCAATAGTACAATATTTTATTGAGGTATAAAGATGACTAATTTGCAGGAAGAGTTTATTTACATTTCTTAAAATTGAATTCAAATTATAATTGTTTGTGTTTTTCTTATGTTTCTGTTTAGTCAGGAGAGAATTTATTTTTAAGCACAATTGAGCCTATTTGTAAAAAATAATTGGCACCTTAACAGAATTGAAAACAGTAATTTAAAATATAAAAATAGCACATTTAAAACAAAGAGAGTGCAAATAGACCAATGAGACTTACTTGGTTTTGACCCCTCTACTTTTCAAAGAATAATACCACTCTCGTCCCTGAGAGGCAGGAACGCGAAGGTCTTTCTCACCAATCGCTATTAAAGTTGGGGCTTTGACTTTATGGGCATGAGCAATAGGAGAAGCTGAAAACATTTTTTGGGCTACTTCTTGTGTGTATGAAGAATTTGCAAAATTATATTCACCAATTCCAGTTTCGAAGAAACACCTGCAAGATATTTATAAACGGAAATTACAACACACATGATACATTGTTGTTCCCAAAACTAACTGGCACACTAAACATTTTTTTCAAAATGAGCCATTACCTTCCCAAGTCTTTTAGGAAGTTTATTTATTTATTGGCACCCTTGCATCTCTTTTGGAATATATTTTCTGTGCGTTTGAGCTATTTTTTTTTAACTTGCAAGTTTGTTTAGTAAAAAAAACTACTAAATAAATGTGTGCGATGGGGCCATTAGCACAGGCATTATACTGGGCTCATCCTGAAACTTGTTTGGGGACATTCTTCATGCTCGAGCACAAAAAAACTCGACATTTTGTTGGCAAGATAGTTGAGCTATTAAATAAAAAAAATATCATATAATCTTCTTTGTAACTTAACTTTTTAGATTGTTATATTACCATCAGTTTCTAGTTGAATTCGCATTTGAACCGGTCGTAAGCCTATACTAAATGAAAATATGAGCAAAAATCGGTATGAAATCTAAAAAAAGTGCTTGAAATCTCAAAAAGCGCATTTTTGTTCAATTAAGAATCCTTTATATTATTTTTTTACAGCCTTATCCTGTTGAGTTCATTCGACAGAAAACTGGAAGTCCTAGAGCTCTTTTCAAGGAAGAAAATTTAACGGAGGGTAGCCTGCCACCCCTTCAACACCCCAAACGCCTCCATGCACCCCTGCAGCCACGTATGGTATCGGTCCGAAATTTATAATTCAAGGGTATCATAATCTATACAGCCTAATGTTGTAACTGGTAAAATTGGTTACGGCAAGATTGAGTTTTAAGTATTTTTACCGTCATTTTACAAACCCACCTATTTCACCGGTATTTTACGCGTCTTACGTGTTCTACCGGTATCTTACATATTTTACTGACATATTCTACGAGGGCTTTTTTACAGCGAAAAAGGCACAAAAAGGTTGGCAGTTATAGGTTTGGATATGATTTTGTTTTGTGTACAGCGGTATTACCCAGTTTAAAAGGCCATCTGTCTGACTTCAGTCGCTTATTATAAGAACGATAAAGTGTATTATAGTATAGGTAATTATAATTTCGAAATGGTGAAACAGTAGCTGAACTAAAATTATATTAGTTCTGTGAGCTGTTAAAGACAGAAGGGGCTACAAGGAGGATAGACATATGACAAACAAGAAAAAAATAATAAAATTAAATAGCCGAGAAAATGAGGGTAATGTCAGCCAGTGAATAGAAAAGGAGCGAAAATGACAGAGGCAGATATTTCACCATGGACTTCCGCCTAGCCGTCTTCAGTACTTAAAAAAAAGAAGGAAAACTAACCTTTTGAAGAAACTCTTAACAGAACAGAAGAAAGAATGGATCAAATAAACCAAGCCATAATAAATAAAAGCCTATTCACCAATTAGATTGGGCAAGAATTTTCTGCTTAGAGCTTGACTTGTCTACTGACCTAATTTTCATCAATACTGTGGTCAGATGATCTTATTTTAAACTGAAAACAAAGTTATTTGAATCCTTTAATCTTAGGTTATTGTAAGTTGTGTTTATAGGAATATCTCCACTATCTCTATTTAAAGCAAGGTCTCTATTTATGGATTTTTAATTTCAATTGCCTTTCAAATAGAATATGGGAAGCCGTTTGCTTCAGATATTAAAGTTGCCTATCACTAAGAACAAAATGATCTGGATTTTCGACGATATGGAGGGCCAAAGCAAAATCAATATACTCATTTTTATTTTAATTTTCACATCCCAGAGAAATCTTGTGTTAATGTTGTCGTTCCCCAGGAGTCGACGATTACCCTCCCTTCAGAAAATACTCCCCGTGGAGAATTCTTCCCTCCCCCTAAAAAATCCCCCATTTTCCCCTGGATAATTCTGGATCTTTATTAGAAGGGAAATTGAAATTTCTACTCTCCTGTTTAACTCAGATGCAATCGTATAGCATTGCTTATAGTAAAGACCCATAAGAATCCAAAATATTAATGTTTCTTCATTTATTTTTTTTTCCCAGAGGCTTTTCATGTGGAAGGGGTGATCGAGTAAATTTTCGAAAAGGCTCAGTCAATCTAAAATTGAAAGTTCCAGTGTCCTTTTCTAAGATTTAGCCTACTTTTCAACCAATCGCTACCGAATGGGTTGTTACTGACTAACGCAGTCTTTCAAAAATTCCTTATTCTAGTTTAACAACCCAGTCTTCATATAAATACAGAATTAGTTCTAAGGGAGAAACGAGGGGAGGTTGGAGTTAGAAATTGATATATGATTCTCAGGACCGTATCCAGGGCTTTTGCTGGGTGAAGTGGGCTTTGAACAGACACAGTCATTAGAATCTGAGGCTGAAAGAGAGGAGCTATATTTGCCATCAGATCCCGCTGAAGACGGTCTTAATGACTGAAAGTGACAATGACTTAATGACTGAATATTCTACTATAATGATCCAGTATTTAGTTAATCAAAGTCCTCAAATTGTTCTAAAGCACTTTTTTACTTGTATTCGATGCTTTTAGAAATAAATGAAAAATAACATGTATACGATATGAGAATATGACTAAATGCGGCTATTTAAATATACAAGGCTTTATGGTAACATTTCTTAGGTTTAAATATAAAAAAAATTGCTAATATGATTTTACTCCCAAATAAAGATTTTTTTTTTGTACAAAATGAATGTCCGAAATCAGGCACTATCTAAGTTCTGAGGTATTACCCTAGGCACAAGATTGTTAAAGGGGGATAAACTAGACAGTTGATTAAATTGATGAAACTCTAGACGAAGTGGCATTACCTTTTATAAACCCAGGGAAATCAGGATCATCAAAATATTTTATTAAAATCTGAAAGTAATGCTTAAACAGAAATACTCAACTGGTCTTGTAGCTACAGGGCAACTTTAAAACACCATACCCTATATTTCCCAGGGAGTACCACATTTTACCCTATTTTACCGATTTTACTTTTTTTGCGGTTTTTTACTTATACGTTTTTATTTTACGGAAATTTTACAAGACTCCAGGGGTGAAGACCAAAAATTGCGCAAATACCCCCATAATGTAAAAATACTAAGAGATAGCGTCCAACATAGAACATGCATTGAAATTAGACAGGATTATTACTAATTGCAGACTAGTTTGGAATAGAAGGGTCTCCTGCTTTCTCTTCATTCTCAGTAATTACAAACTATTCCAAAACTTCGATTTTCATCGAAAAAACGATTGTGAGATTCTCGCTATAATGCACGATTTTATAATCTGATTCTAATGGGTATTCTCTACGTAAAAATCTTACTATGCAAGAAGAGAGTTAGGTGGGATTGCCATAATTTAACCAGAAACTCCAATTTTATAACATGAGAAAATATCATAACGCAAAAGTGAAACAACCAACTCTAGCATTATTTGACTCGTAGCAGAATTCGGCACTGCAGCCCCCCCCCCTATCACCGACGTGAGTTTCTCGATCCGTTGTTCGCCAGGAGTGAAATGAGGAACACTACAGAAAGAAAAGGGAACAGAGCAGAAATGAGTGGTTTGAGGGCTCCTGGATACATGTTCCTTTACGACGTAAAAATCATTCACTGGTTTCTGGAAGATAAGAAAAAAACAGCAAAGAAGAGAGAAACAAGGACAATACAAGCCAGTGAAAAACGTAGACTACAATGCAAACATTTTAGTCAAGACCTCCGCTTGACTGTCCCCAGGGCACGATAATAAAATAAAAAAATTACTGATAATAATACAAAGATAATATAAAAAAAACAAAATTAAAATAAACACAAACATTAAAATATAAGGACCTCTCAAAGTAACGGTGAAAGGATAACTGAATAAAAATACAATACAATCGCTTCCCAGGTAAGACACGATTAGTCAGCGTGGTCTCAAAAATTATTTTTCTGGAAGATCAAAACCATCCTTATGTCTCCTGAGTAATTTTTGTACAGCTTTAACCAAGTTTTGGGGCGCAGACCCCGCCTCGTGAATAAATAAACAAATAATACGAACAGAAGATTTTTTCAAGCGAGAAAACCAGATACGAAATAAAAAGTCTAAATATTTTCTAGCTAGAAAGGATCATTTAGAAAACATTCTTTAATGCACAAAACAAACTATTTTGTATTTTCATATTTTACTGTGTAATATAAATTCTAGTAAATATTTAGAATGAAAAATCTGATATAGAATTTTGACCGAAAAAAAGTATTTAGTAAAAGAAAATTAGCAGTCCCAAACGAGATAAACTATTAATCAATTAAAAACACACCGGCAAGAAAAGCATTGACCGATTCGTATGTTCTATGCTAAAAAGGATAATAAACAAATATTTTTGGCGTCCCAGCTTGATAGAGTTAGGAAACTCAGTAATAGAAAGCCTACCAGTCTTGTATGTCTGAAATGGTTGCCATTGTTGCAATATTGACCACAGGATTCCTTGTGCATACAGCTTTGTAAAAATCCTGAAAGAAAAAGCAGATAGTTAGACAGTAACTAGTTCCGATAAGTTATTTCCAAACAAACAGCAATAGAGAATAGTGATATACATTAAGTTTTGAATTTATTCAGGAATTGTTCGGCGGAAAATATCTTTGAATAGCACTGCATAGCGTCACTCATCGAAATCATGAAGCTAATGAACAAAAAATCTAAACAAAAACATTCTTTGTAATGTCTTCTCTCTCTTACTTTCGCTATGCAGAGTTTGATCCCCCCCCCCAAAAAAAAAATTTATAAATTCTGATTCTTACCAAGCAACAAGTACGGATGTGAAAAAATTGATGCATTTTCTAATTTTTTTTTTGTAAAATTGATTTGATAATTTAAATAAGAAGTACTAAAAAAATGAATAATTAAAAATTAACACTAACTTCCAACTAAAGGAAGAGAAGCATTTACAATTTTTTCCTCTTTTTAATATCTATATTTCACTTGGGCTTTAAGATCTTACTTTGTCCTTTCTTTCCTAATTGTGTTGCGCGAGCAACACTTTGGTTTTTTCCTTTTTTTTTCAGGTCTGCTGATTACAGCTTATTGCTAGAAAGTGGTAAGGGCATAACCTGCAGGGCTTTTTAATGAGGGTGTGGACCTCATGCCCGACTGATGAGTATAGCATTGCTTTCTTAAAAACTGCATATAACTCTTACCTTGGGCCAAAAAGGATGGTTTTTTCCAGTAATTGAGTCAGAGCCTAGAGTGTGTGGGTTGAATTTGAGTTTTATTGTCTCTATGTTAGAGAAAACTATCTGAAGTTAATCAGCAAAGCATTTCTTTCCATTGAGCTATGTTTCTGCTTTTGATTGGAAAGCTCTATTGCAGCAGGCAGGCACCAATTTCAATTCGAATCTGAACTAAAATCGAAAAGCACTAAAGATGTGCGACGGTTACTGGTCCTATACCCAAAGAAATTGAAACTTTCTTTGCTCCTTTCTAATTATTGATATTAAAAAGTTTGCTCCCGGTAAGAAAATCAACTTTTGCACAAAACAGAGATTTTTTTTCATCACTGATCAATAGCCCTTGATGAGCCTGTCAATGCATATGACATCAGTGTTTTAGTACAAAAATCCATTCAAGCGATACAATCATTTTAAAATTTTGAGGGGTTGACAGTTTTAGTGATATGGGGCACATAAAAATAAAAAAAGTTAAAATCTGGTTCTGATTTTAAGACCAGGGATGGACTTGAAAGTAATCATTGGCTGTTAAACTTGGCTATCTTTGTGATAAATTAGTTGACATTTCTGGCTAGTTAGTATGCCTATTACTTGCTTTTGATATATTTGAGGATACGAAAAATTTAGTTTCATGTCCGCTAAGGCGAGGGACATGCAAGTAAAAATAAATTGTTAGAGCACGGTCATCTTCTTGGTTAATGCGTTAGAAACTTCTGCAAATACATTCGCCTTATATTTATGATAAGAGCTGGGAATACAGAATTAGGAGACAAGTTTTGACTAAAAATTGGCTACTAGAAGACAGCCGGGTTGAGGGGCTATGCACTTGTACTGACTGGCACACCTTCGTTTTCATTTTTAGCAGTGTCCATATATAGTAGTAAGATCAAACAATTCGTAGAAACGAACTGTGTGAGCAAGGAGTGACGCGGCTCTATTGTAACCGAAACTCATATCAACAGATATATCAAAAGAATCGGCCTATTATACTAATTCTAAATATATAATATTCATTAAGTTCAGTGTCACCCATCAAAGGCTACGAGGCTGAAAAAATTTACCGAATTTTCAAGAAAGGGAGATGTATCCCCTAAAGTAGATGAATCTTAATGAAAATCGCACAATCAGATGAACCCTAGTAGATATTCCAAGCTCCTATCTGAAAAAATGTGAAACTTCGTACTTTTTGCCAGAAGAGATCACGGATGCGTATTTATTTTTTCCCGGGTGCGTTCGTACCGAACCAATGGTCCTAGAATATCGCGAGAGGGCTTACTCGAACGGAAATTAAAAGTTTTAATGCCCTTTTTAAGTAGCCACAAATTTTTTTGAGATGGCCATTTTGTTCAGTATAGTTGAAAGATACAGTAGCTATGTCTTTGGAGAAGACATGACCCCCCAGAACCACCGGAGGAAGGGCCACAAGTAATGGAATTAGCCATTGTTTACATTTAGTATTTGTTATGGGGAAGTAAAAAGACATTTTTAGGGGGAGGGGGAGATTTCCTACGGGAAGAATTTTCCATTTTATTTATTTTTTATATTATTGAGAAAAAAACATATCACTGAGTTAAAAATGCTTCAATTTTTTCAAAAATTATAGTGAAAACTGATCAGAGAGATATAGACGATAACAAGCAGGGTCATTCCGTGAACCATCTTTAAGAAGAATAATAACACAAGCACGCTTTAAAGCACTTGGGAAGACACCATTTTCAAAAGTAAGACACTATTGGGATGGAAGTTTCCAGGGGAAATTTTAAACGGGGGAAATTTGCCAGGATTCGTACACGAAATTCATTTTATTTGCCTTACTTTCTTGTTGGCGAGCCCATTTTACATCAAAAGATCCTTTGGCGGAATTGTTCAGGGGAGAGTTTCAGCATAGTTACAATTCTCTGGGGGATTTTTACATGGGGGGAAATTCTCCACGGACAAATTATCACCAGGAGAAATTCTCCATTGGGAAATTTTCTGCGGGAGAAACTTTCCATTTGGGCAGGGGGAAATTTCCAGGAAATATTTTCCACGCAGGATGGATTCCCCCATAACCTTAAAAAAGATCAGAAATGAGGTAAAAACAAGTGTTTCTTCAAATGAATGTATGCCAAGGAGCATTTTTCTGGCGGAATCGTAAGAAAGAAATTTTCTAAGGGGAATTTTGCAGCAGGGATGGAACTGTCCGGGGCTAATTTCCCGGCGGGGAAATGTTACGAGGGGGAAACTTTCTATGAATGAATGTTTCGCGGGGAGAAATTTTTCTGCTGAAAGTAAGGAGCAAAATTGAAACTAAAACGAACAGAAATTATTTCGTATATGAGGTGGGGGGGGGGGCTCCGTAACCCGGTCTTTCCGCTAAGCGGTTGACCTTTTGTCTCAATTCTTTGAGAACAATACCTGAAACACCAAAGCCGTATAATTAGAATCATAACTCTTTTTTTAAGTTCTTCGAAAACTTCAGTGTGAAGAGAGGGGTATTGAGGAGGAGACAGTCCCCCTCACATACGGAATAACTTCTATTCATTTTAAGTTTTAATGTTGTTCCTTACTATAGTAGAAATTTCTTTTTTTTTATTTAATTGTGAAAAGCAACGAATAGCTTTATAGAACCAACTAGGTTCGATAAGATTATATTGCAATTTTTGATATTTTTTTTATGAGAAATACCATTTAAAGGATTTAAAGGCTTAGTAACTTTAGCTTAGTAACATCTTTTGGCGATGAGGGTGGCTGCATCAATATGATTCTGAAAAGTTCGAGATAGATGCAGAGTACTAAATAGCCTCCGTAAGGTGACACTTTAAATCCTTTCCTCGGATTCCAGACTAATTTGTTGTTGAAACTGACAAAGGGTTGCTTAACATTACCTAGGCAACCTACATCTATTTTTAGTTAGCCTACAATCAACGTTTGTAAAATTGAAGTTAAACTTAGCGTAAGCTTGTTTAAGATGTTTCAACTTTGGAGGGGTTCTATTTTTCGAATGTTGTTGGGACTGAAAAATATGGAAAATCTTTAGTGATTTGAAACTACAAGAAATAAGCTGTGACAATAAAAACAAAGTTGCCTTGTTTTCAGAACATATTATATAGACTTTGCTAAAATGTGAGGCAGTCTTCGAAGTTAGTAATCCTGTGTTCTTGAGTGATGATGTGAACAAATTTCTGAGAGCTTGGGAAGAAAGAAGAATTCAATCTTGAATTCCTACTCTGACCCCTCCCATTTTGTGCATCAGAGAAAATGATTCAGTCAACACAGTTGGATGGTAGAAAGCGTTGAAAATCGTGTGATGTACATTTTCCAGTATTGTTGATATCAGCTCATAGCTTTTTGTTCTCTACTAAAGTAAATGACTTTTTCCCTTGTTTAAAGAGTGTCTAGCACCTCTTGGTCAAATTATTGGTGTTTAATACGTGATTATATTGTACGCTAGGATTTATGCCGGTTAAGTAGATTCTAAATAGATGCAAGTGTCACTTTCACTTTAGTTTCTGGGGTATTTTATCATTTTATCATTTTCTGGGAATATCTTGTGGGTTTTGTTTGGGTATATGTCAGTTTGGGTATATATATAGATAAGGGGAGTGATTTCATCAGTGCAGTTGAATTTCGAGTTCAGTTGAGTAAACTATGTTGAGTATATTTTGATGTATTTATGTTTCTAGTTTAGTTATGTAAAATAGAATATAGTAGTAGCCAAGCTCTCGCTTCCGTTCAGGCGTAGGATTGAGAACCAACCAAAGGTAATGTATTACCAATAAGATTAAAGTACATAACAATTACGTGAAATAGGATTTTCGTTTCTAAGATATAACATCTTTTACATTTTGCAGGAGAGCGAAAAAAACGGATGTCACCGCTTTTTCTTGAGGTCAATGAGCCTCCACTCGAGGTTTCCACATAAAAAAAAAGAAAAAAATTACTGAAAAAAATATACTAAAGAGCCAACTTCATTCTTGACCTAGAAACCTTTAAATAAAGGCCCCCGTTAATTTTCATCGACAATTCATTTTCATCTCCAGCCATCTAACCGATCCAATCCAACCTCTAACCTATTAGGTAAGGTTATATATGTATGTATAAACGTTTTTTCTAGCCGAGCGGTTAGTGTTCTGTACTTACAATCCTATGTCCTTAAGGGCTAGGGTTCGAGTTTTTCTGCCACCGAGTACTTGGCATGGGGCAGTAAATGATGTGAATCGGTAAGGTCAGTAAGAGTGGACCCAGCTATGTATGGGTACCTGGAAAATCTGAGGAAGGTAAACAGGAAGGGTGCGCGAAAGCACAGAATGGCTGGCCCGAAATCCCCCACTCATATTGTACTTCTTGGCTGAAGAGCCACGAAATGGAGATTAGTACCGCCAGTTGGGACTGGGAAGTTTAGTGGCGTCTCTTTATTGTATAGTATATGTCTATAAGAATATGTATATATTCCATCTTTGGACGGAATAAACAGTGTAAGTATTTAACCCAAAATTTGAAGCAGTTCAGAATAATTTTGGAACGATAAAAATGATCGTAAAACATGGAAATCACCCATTAAAACAAAATCCACAAAAATTGGCTAAGGTTGATCCCCATGGAGAGCAAAGTTCTCAGCTGCCAAACATAGCACAAAAGAGAATCTAAAAAGAAACTACAAAGAGGAATAAAATTACACACACGGAAATTACATTCTTGAACTTACTGGAAACTGTCCGCTCAAATGGGTCACCAAAAAGCCACCATGTGATCCACCTTGTAATCCAACACGATTAGGGTCTAATGATGGAATTTCATTGAGGGCATGGATGGCAGCAGTATGCACGTCATTAACATCATTTATTCCACAGTTACCAGGAAGCGACAGAAGATTTCTGTTACCAAAGCCAGTTGAACCGCAAAAGTTTACTTGCAGAATGGCATATCCTAGAAATAGAAGAAAATCCTATTCAATATTCGTTGGTCAAAAGAACCGTCGCCATTGCGTGCATAGCTTTATTTTCTTTTTTTTAGGAGCTCCTCTAAACGTAGTCTTTAAAGCAACATTTAGAGGTACAATCCAAGATTACTCTTGCTGAGTCATATTCCTTTTTTACATTTCCATTAGATTCAAGATTCAAGATTTTTATTTAAACTTCTGTACAACACACACAATATAAAAAAAAAGGGTCAAGCCGGAGACACAAGGTCGATTGACAAAGACCCGGTATAACAATATAACACACATATTTGACAGAAAAAAGAAACAAAAACAAATGCATAAAATAAATATAAATAAATCCACGACTCACCACTAGACGGGAACCCACCCACAAAACAACTGACACTCGGCAAATATCAATCCAAAAAACAAAACAAAAACAGTGTGCAAGCGACAGTGACCGATGACCGGCAACTTATTTGAAAAAAAAAATGAGCCCACCTTATCAACATCAAACAAACAACACTTTAAGATTTTTTGTTTTTATCACTGATTCTTGAATTTATTTATAAGGATAGAATGAAGTTGCTTTTTTATATGTGGGAGAGATTTACTGTAGTCAATATATGGTAGATAAAGATACAATGAACCCATGATCCAGAAATATGGCGAGAACCGTGATCTCTCAATGGTTAATTTCAGGTGCTGCATTCTCCATTTATTACGGGTTTCATAAACATAGTCAGGTTGCTCAGGGAAAAAATTTCTCGTACGAAAGTACGAAGGCGGTTCGGAGCGGTTATATTTTACCTTGAATAAAAAAGAATGAAGAGTGAATAATTCTGAAACAGGCAAAATATTAGTTAATAAATATATAGTTTCAGTTTTAGATTTATTTGGATACGAAGAAGGTGACGGTAAATATCTTTGCAAAATTCGAAGAGCCCGGCTTTGAAGACTCTGTATCGGTTTTATATGATATTTGAAAGTTGCTAAATAAATCAGGGGACAATACGTAAGATGGGAATGCACCAAGGCAAAATAAATGAGTCATAGAACTTCATAGGGGAAAAAATGCAGAAGCCTCCTCATTACACCAACTCCTTGGACGATTTTAACGCGTGATCTATTACAATGTTCTTTATAAGATAGATTTTCATCAATAGTTATACCAAGATACCGGAGTGAAGTTACCCTTTGAATTCGAATATCTGTAGCCTGATCAATTATAGTTGAAATAACTATACCTTTTGCTTTGTGTCCAAGTCTACTATAAATGATGAATTAAACTTTATTTTAATTCTTTTCTTTATTTTAATTTATATTAATTAAACTTTATTTAAGTATATTTAAGTATCGAACTCTATATATATATATATATATATATATATATATATATATATATATATATATATATATATATATATATATATATATATACAACATCCTTTAAATCCTTCCTTATAACATCTTCCCTTCCGGGGACTAGGTACTTTCTGCTTGACCAAAAAGAATTTTTTTTGGCGATCTACCATCCTTCATCGGTAGAACATAGTCTAACCATCTCAACTTTTCTTTCATTACAGCCTAGAAAGTGGGATGGAACCATGCTCTTCTCACAGCTTGTTGTTTAAAATACGATCAGTCGAAGGGGTACCCAAAACTATCTGCAAATAAGGCTGATGGAAAACATTTAAAAAATCTTTCTCCACCTTTCGAAACACCTATGATTCAGAACCATTCTTGACCACAGTCATTACCGTAGCTTCCATTATTCTACTCTTGATTCACGGACTCATCTTCCCATTCTTCCAAACTTTTTTCAAGGTGGAAAAGCACCCTGGATTTTTGCTACTAACTTTTACATCTTCATTACATTCACCATCTTTACTAAAAATACTGCCCAAGTAAGTGAAGCTATTCACTTGATCGACCTTCTCGGTACCCAACATCACCTCTGTACCTTCATTTATTCTGAGTCTAAGCGATCTAATCTTCTTAACACTCATTTTCAAACCTATTCTTACACCTAGAACTTTCAAAACATCAAAAATTTCATTCATTGAGCTAACATTTTTATCCAAGATACTCAAATTATCTGCATACTTTTTAGGTCTTGTAGATTTTTACCTTACCATTTCATTCAATGCTCTTCAATAGCCTTTAACGTGTTCATTGGGACCAAGTCCACAAAACAATATATTTAAACGGTGCAGTAGAGTAAATTCATGAAGTGTAGGGGGTGGGGGCAAAACGTAATTCTCAACGTCTAAAGGAACTTCTTTAAAATTTTCTCAACGATGACCCGCCCCAATGCCGATCACTAGTGGGGATAGGAAACAACCCTCCTTAGCTCCTGATTTGACATCAAACCAGCTTCTAAGTAAGCTTCCTATATTGACCACAGTAATTTTTTTTTTACATACCAGTAATCACTTTAATGGACTTATCTGGAATACCATACAAGGTTAAAACCTTCACTAAAGTTTTTCTATCGACCGAATAAAATGGCTGCTCAAAATCTACAAAATTGAGAACTACAAGTATCTAATGACCCATACAACACAATTATTAATCTAACAGTGAAAATTTGATTTACGCATATCCCCCCCCCCGTAGAATCTCTCTATTTTACTCTTAAAACTTTACCTTTATTATCTCTTAATCTAATAAGTATCGTTATACTACGCAATTTGCTTCCTAAAGAAATCAAGCTAATGCCTCAATAATTACCCCAGTCACTCTAATCACCTTTCTTATAGAGTGGTTTAATTAGAATTTTCTTAAAACTTCCTCTTTTCCAAAACCATATACATAATCTTCAGTAACTTTTGTCTAGCTTCCCAACGACCATATTGCAAACACCCGTTTCCCAATCTACCATCGCGACAGGCCTTCTTATTTTTTAATCCTTTTAGTACTGTCTCTAACTCCTTTTTCCAGTTGTCAACCACAAAACAGAAATTTTTGTCACAAAGGAGGAAAGAAAACATAATAAGACTAAAGAATAAACAGAATTAATAAAACAATAACAAGGAACTGAAGCTTGGAAAAGATGACCAGCCATTGAATAATCTGCTATGTTGAGAAGAAATACATTAATTTGTCCAAAACTGAATATCTATATGACAATCGTTGTGTCGTTGTTTTTAGCCACCTCTTCAAACTTATAATGCAGGTGGCTCTTAGAATTCCCAAACTTTCAGTCAGGATTTTTAGGATATATTTTTACCCGTGTTTTTTTATTTCGTTTTGTTGAAGTTGCTTCTTTCAATTGTTTTTTTTTTTCGAGCTCTTTTCTCGTACTAAAGACGAAACATTTGCGAAACATTTCTTTTTCTGGGTATTTTCATTCACAGGCTTAAGCATATAATCTAGCCAGTATATTCTCAGAACTAATTCAAATTTAAGGAGAAAAAAGAAAACTGGCAACCCTGCCCTACTGCATTCTGCCAGTAAGGATCTAGCTCTCGTACTGTGAAGATCAATATATGAAATAAATAGCTGTCATAATCAGATTACATTTTAGTGAAAAACAGGATTATAATTGTGCAATTAATGGATACCCGCACTGTCATCTGAAAAAATTCTGTAATCGACAGAATTTATATTTCAACAGCAGGTTTCTTGGATTTTCAGGGGGTAGTCAAATATCACCTTGCGAGTAAGTCTCATTTAATGAAGTTTTAGAAAAATCATTTTTTACTTCGGTACATCACCAGATTATATAATGAATATTCCAGTATCACAAGCCAAGTTCGACCAAGCTAATGAGGTTAAAACGAAAAAAATTAGACCGACCGCTTATTAAGCGGGGTGATTTAACAACTACAGTAAACAATTTGTCTTCCAAAATACAGGAGTTAAAGAATGAAGCTTTAGAAAGAGATAGAAAAATAGCCGAATTAGAACGGTTACTCGAAAAGCAAATGCAGAAGAACTTGTTGCTCAAGCATCAAATACTACTAATTGAAGTGAAAGAGAGAAGTTCTAACTTGATCATACACGGCTTACCTACAGATATTAATCCGAACAATCCCTTATAGCTGACGTGTAACATCTGCTTAAGAGGAAAAACTACAATATAACGAATAGACGCCGTAATCAAAGTTATTCACGTAAACCGGCAGTTAATCCAGTGCTAATTAGGCTCAGAAATGAAGTTGAAGCTTATTTAGTTATGCAAGACGTATCCCAGCTTAAGGGCTCTGGAATACAAATTTTAAACATAAAGGAACCCATGTATGGCTTGAGATTTTAAAAAAAGGCTAGGAGAAAGCTAATCAATAATTGAATAGGATAGTAGTGATCTGAGTCTATATTTTTAAGATTTTGTTTATTTGGAGTTTAGTGAGTTGGTTCGTTGAGTTAGTTGATAATTTATTATTGCTTGAGGATTATGACTATTCTATTTTCAGATGTCCTTTCATTAAGTGTCATGATGAGTGGTCCACTGAGGTTTTTTCTTACTTTTTTTTTGTTATCAATATGCCTGACTATTATATTTCATTTCCTTCTTTTGTGCCACACTATTCCTGATTTTTCTTATAGGCTATAAGGTTTTCATGTTATAAAGTTCTAGTTTTTTGTTTATGTTTGTTTCTTTCAGATATAGTTCTGGTTACATGAGTGTCTCCTTTGACTCTACGTATCGCTAGTAAGTCACTTTTTGTCAATAAGTATACTCAGGGTCGAGATAATGGATGATAGACTTTGTAATTTCGAGGAACTTCCCATAGATTTAGGTAAAATATTTTAGAATTTATGCAAAGATGATAATATTTTTGATATAATGGTCCATTCTATCACAAAAAATAAATATCTAATCCTTATTCAAATTCTGAATAAAGGCGCAAGTTTTAGAAAGGGATTTTTGAACTGTCGTGGGTTACTAAATATTTTTGATCGAATATCCCTATTTATTTCTTGTCATGATATAGATGTTTTCGCCTCTTGTTAAACATTTTTAAATGATTCGACACAGACATTGAATTTGATCATCTATATATTGAAATGGTGTTTGAGTTTTTGGCCGTTAATATAGACTTGAACGGTATGTAAATATTGTGTTGTGTATTTTTCCGGCCTCCAAGTTCTCGTGCTTCAAAATTCATGGAACTTCTCGATGATTTTATGCTTATTGCTTCGAAAAACTACCCAAAAATTGCTATCATGGGTGACTTTACTATTGCTTTATATAATTCTAATGATTCCAATGGTAACTTTCCCGGAATCTCTTCTGATGGGGCTGCCTTGTTATCACTTTGCCTGTCTAGGGTCTCTTGCCAGCTTATGGAGTCCCAACAAGAAAAACGAAAGATTCTGCATCACTTATTGATAATTTGTTTACGAATCTAAAACTAAAGTCTAATGATGTGATTATTGAAGATTTGTCGGCCAATTGTAGCTTGTGACTGACCTTCACTTGATTGCAAATCATAATAGGCCTATTAAAAGAAAAATAAGAGTGACTAATAACAAGAGCTAAGAGCTCATATGGCACTTGTGACGAGGTAAGAAGAGCCAAGAGCCAAGAGTCCATATGGTATGAGCTCTGGCAAAATTCTAAGAATCAATAGATTGCTTTAAAAGGAAAATCGGAGGCTTAATGGCGGTCGGGATTTAAAATAACAGCTCTGAGTCACGAGTCTTTCTAAATATCAAAATTCATAAAGATCTGATCACCCACTCGTAAGTTAAAAATACCTCGATTTTTCTAATTTTTCCTCTCCCTTAAGCCCTCCAGATGGTCGAATCGGGGAAAACGACTTTATCAAGTCAATTCGTGCAGCTGCCTGACACGCCTACCAGTTTTCATCGTCCTAAGACGTCCAGAAGCACCAAACTCGCCAAAGCACTGAACCCCACCCCCTAACTCCCCCAAAGAGAGCGGTTCCTGTTTGGTTACGTCAATTATTTATCTACAACATTTATAAACGTTTTCCAAGATTTCCGGTTTCCCCCTCCAACTCCCTCCAATGTCAACAGATCTGGTTGGGATTTAAAATAAGAGCTCTGAGATATGAGTTCCTTCTAAATATCAAATTTCATCAAGATCCGTTCCAATTATGTCAATCACGTATCTATAACTTGTGCTTATTCTTCCCATCAAGTTTCGTCCCGATATCTTCACTCTAAGCGTTTTCCAAGATTTCCGGTTTCCCCCTCCAGCTCCCCCCAATGTCACCGGATCAGATTGGGATTTAAAATGAGAGTTCTAAAGCACAGCATCCTTCTAAATATAAAATTTCATTAAGAACTAATCACCCGTTCGGAAGTTACAAATACCTCGCTTTTTCTAATTTTTCCGAATTACCCCCCCCCCCCAAACTCCACCAAAGAGAGCATATCTGGTCCGGTTATTTCCGTCACATATCTTGGACTTGGCACGGGAGAAACGGGATCCGGTCGGTATTTAAAATAAGAGATCTGAGTTACGAGGTACTTTTAAACATGGAATTTCATTAAGATCCGATAATTTCTTCGTAAGTTAAAAATACCTCATTTTTTCTATTTTTTTTTTTTTTTTAGAATTAACCTCCATATCTTTGTATAAAGCAGGAGATCCGAAGATAGATTAGGAGACGCGATTTATCATTTAAAGGCCATGCAATTTATCTTCGAATGAAACTGTCGAGAAATACTGGAATTATGAATCATCTAAAATTTATTCTGCCGTTTTTAGCCCTATTTTTTTAAATACTTCTACAACTAATATAAAAGTATGTATCAAATTTCGAATTTCCTTCCATTGGATCTTTTCCCTTCTTTCCATTCTGTTCTTTATATGATAAAAAATGTTCAAGGTCTTGCCTGATTATTTGTATTTGCATGATACATTTTTTCAAGATGATAATCAGGTGTTAGATGCATAATTGACCCATGCCAGTTATGTAGTTCGTCAGGCTTTAATGAAATCTGAAAGGTCCCGTTTTTTTTTACCTCTGCACAGCCTTATATATAATTGGAATAAATAAAGAACTTGAGCTGAAGAGACTTACCAAGGAGACTGCAATAATAAGCCATAACATTAAAGCTATCAGTAAAGCTAGAATGGGGTCCACCATGTGGATTAACTATCAACGGCTGCTTTTCGCCATCTTCTACCGTCATATCATGATACAAAACAGCTTCATATGGAAGTCCTAAAAAAGAAAGGATATACAACCGAGACATGGAACAAGAAAATCAAAAAACTTTATATCTACCATATACCTTCACACACATTCAAAGTAGTTTTAGCTTTCAAAAGAGTTAATACGTAAAATCCTACGTCAAATGTATATTACATGATCGGTCAAAATTCAAGATATTGGTACCAGGCAGCCGTAAGGCACATGGCCGTATCCAGGGGGTAGGGGGTTTGAATCCCCCCCCAAAACCTTTGTACGACTCGTGTAAGAAAGTAACAAAAATGGAGATAACAGATTTTGGATGAGTTTTTTGTAAACCTCGCCCCCCCCCCCTGAAAAAATCCTTGATACGTTCCTGATAAGGCAGTTTAATACCTGTCAAAACACTTTGATTGATGAACAAATGGATAAACGATTTTTAACGGTTGTAAGTATGTATTTACACACTGCAAAAAGTTAAATTCATGGTCAAATCGAAGCAATAAAAAACTCCATAAAAGCGAAAAATTCATTAGTAAAAATTTTAACAACTTACTGAATTTAGACAATAATGATGAAGCTTTTACTGTCAAATTGACAGTAAAAGCTTCAAAAGCTTCATTCTCAATATCAAATTGAGAAACAATATGAACTTCAAAATTGATCGCGTGAATATTAGTTATACACAACTCAGGTATAGTGGGTGAGAGATGGAAGAGGGGGCCAAATATGTGGGAAAATATGTGGCTTTTTTTCATAGAAAAAGATCGAAAAACAAAAATACCCCCGCCCTCTAGATTTGAAAAATACATTGGCTCCCTCTACATTTTCTTGAATTGGCACCTCTGCAGTTATTTCCAAAAAAAGTATTACCCAAAGCTACACAAATGCAATTTTACGCTATCCCTTAAACTATATATTGTGTTACCGTACCCAAAACAATGCCTTCAATAGCCTTGAAAGTCTACTAGCATCTTTCATAAGACTAATTTTTTGACTTAAAAAGATTTACTTATAAAAACTTAGAGGTACTTGACAGGTTAGTTTATACATTTAGTGATTTTTTGTTACCAAAATACAAACATATTATATTAGAAATATGATACAAGACCATTTGGTACCATTATAGGTAGAGTATGGTACCAAGAGGTTACATCGTAACTGTTAATCAAGTTTGTTATGCAGCCTATGAGAGACGAAAGGAACTTACTGCTATCCCGGCTTTCTAACCTAAACACAGTTGTTCGGATATGACTGAAATCGATTGGCAGTTCCAGGGGTGGCAGTATCTCCTTGGCATAAATTTTGTCCTTATCCAAACAGCCAAATAGGACGGAATCAGGTGCAGTCCGGCTGTGTCCAGTTAGCACAACAGTGTTGTCGTAAATGTCTAGTGCTGAGCACCCTGTGACTGATCCATCAGTTTGTATCTGGTTAATGGTTTTCGTTTCTATTAAAAAAAAATAAATAAATTATCTTCTCAACGGTCGAAAAGATTAAGAAACATCCTATCACTAGAACAGCAGGCAGCTTGACCCAGAAATTCAAATATTGGTTTTAACATTAAAAGAACGTAACCCAGGTAATCAGCGTGATTAAAGAAAACAAGGTCAGTTTTTTCCCTTTGTATCCACTTTGAAATAATCTCTCGCACCCCACTTACCCAGCAATGCTTTTTTTTTTAACCTGGTTTTTATCGTTGTCATCATTATTATGACAAGATTAATATGTAATTTTGTCAGTATTATCTTAACGAGCTCTGCTCTCCTCAGACGGTAAATGTTTTTCCTGTATTAGATTGATTAAATAAAGACAGTTGAAACACAAACATAACAAAAGACATCAAAAATTAGGACTCACATTTTTGGCTGCCTTGAAACCTCTTTTTTAGACCAGTAATCAATCAATTATGATATTATGTTTTCTGAACATGGCAACATGTGTCATTCGAGGCGGGGAGGGGGCAGTTGCCCCCCATAATTTCCTATATATTACAATTCATTAAGTAAACCTAAGAATGATAATTGATAAGAAACTGGTTTACGTGTTGACCGGTTCTTTTTTTTGTTGTCAAAAAATAAAATTGGGCTAGGTTAGCAGGTACATTTTAGACTAACTTTTTACTAAAATAACATCAATTCAACAAATTACGATAGCCCTAGATTTGTCCAAAGTTTGATAAGATAAGGTAAGTGTAAAAAATAGATACGCACCATGCATGCCCGGCACCGAGAATTTGCTGACGAGCTTCCACCTCCGGACGGCAGCGGTAGCAGAACTGCCAACCGAATTTTATGTTTCTTTGATTTGAGTGTGTGTTGCTTACTAAGTGTTGCGTAAGCCTTTTGAGACTAACCGAGTAGCAGTTTTTCTAAATAGGAATTTTTCTCCGTCACCACTTGAAGACTTAGGGTAGGCCCACGCCACCTTTACGTTTTTCCGGTTTGGTGTCAAGATTCTTGAAAAATAATTTCCCAAAATAAGTTTTCAGACAGTTAAAACACTTTTAGGCTTGCGTTTTTCACGAATTTTACCCAGACCCGGTGGATGTGGAGCCCCATTGCCCCCCTCCCACCAATCAAAAAGAAAAATTAACAATGGTACCCTTGTTTCTGAGAATATAGAGATGGAAGATCATAGAAATGTGACGAATTTCAATTTAGTCTTGATTATATGAGTACTTTTTCAATAAATTATTTGAATAGAAGGAAACTCACTTCTTTCAGTAACACTCAGTTACCAATTTGGCAAATTTGACACAGTTAACGCCCCCCCCCCCCCTAAATGGAAAGAGGTTCAGTATGTCCTTGGTCATGGTTGCATAACCTTTTTTCCAAGATTAGGCTAGATTGCTACAGAAAATCTGTTCCTTTATATTATATAACTAATGTAAGTTTTACGGGGGAGATGATAATCCATCACATTTGCTCCAAGTACCAGAAAGACTAGTTCCAGCCCTCATAAGAAGAAAAGTGCATAAATGCAAGCTTTATATAAGTTGCAGATGATCCAGAAAGTCCATACAAAATCTCCGCAGATTTCTGAACATTGTGCAATGTATAATTGTTAAAATTTCCAGCAAGTGTATACGAGTTATTTCAGACATTTTGGTAGTAAATAAATTTTGTAATTGATTCAACTCTAAGTCATAACTGTTTAAGCGCGGGCCCCCAGACTGTTGGTCTGCCGCCACAAGCCTTGGATACCCCATTCTGACGTTTGGAAGACTTCTTTAATCAAGAGTATGAAAGAAGGAAATTCCAAGCGAAAGACACAATTTTTAATGCTAAAACAGAAAATTTTCTTCGCAACTTCACAGCATAATGTGGCCTTTTAAGATTTATCTCGTGTCAGAAACTACTGTTTTATGCAAACAAAATGCAATTGCTAAAATTCTGAGTTTCTGGAGAATTAAACCAATTGCCACACAATATCTATTTCAAATTTTACCTCTCTTAATTTATATTTATATTTTTTTTTCACTTTAGATACTAGTAAGTCTTTGAGTGGTTGGTTACTATTTTCTTTCTTTTTCCTTTTCTGCATATTGTTCGATTTTACAACCTGGAACTCAAAAGTAAAACTAAAATAATGAAACGCCATTTCTTCTTCTCAGTTCTTCTTTGAATAAACGAAATTCGGATGGCATTTCAAAGAACGACTAATAAGCACAGAGTAAAACCACGATTTTACAATTAAACGGCTTATTAGTAAAACCGAGTATTGGATGGCGATCGAACAGCGAAAACACACACAGCTTATTTACAGGGAACTTTGAAAAAGACCCAGTTTTAAGGGGACTTTGACACAGTCTATGTTAAAAGAATAAAAGAGAATGAACTTGAACATATACATCATTTTTAACATTTTTATTTTACTTTCGTTAGCAGTTAAAAAAAAAATATTCTCAGACTATGCAAGACACAGAACTAAAAAACATGCAAACTTTAATAAAACCTTTATGGGCTCAAATAATAAATCAATCTTAGATCCTAACATATACCATGAATTTGGCATTATACTTTAAACAGCACAGCCATTAAATTCTGCTTTATTACGTAAGCTTACAAATACATAAAATTATAATAATTTAGACAGGATTGACCTTGTTCATAAAGAAAAAGTAGTCAACTAACGATATTATGAAAAAAACTTATCTTCTATCAGTAGTTAAACTAATGATTTATTTACACAATAAATGAAATTCGAAGCTGCAACTTTTGTTAAAAAAAAAGAAAAAAAATTGACGATAGAATCGTTTTGATAATCCGGAAAGATTTTTTCGATTACGATGATGATTCCAAGAAAATTCCGATCAAATCTACTGCAACAGATCGTCCCATCAATATTATATTATGTGATTTAGCCTTATTTGCCAGAACCTTCGTTTTGTTTCGAATGACCGGGAATTTCCCTCTTTCCAGGAAGCGTAGACTTCGATAAGAGACTGAACACCCTTCCCCAATCTACTTGCTTGGATATGGTGTTGCAAGAAAAGAAAATATTACCAACATTAACAACGTATGATTTCATTGAAGAGCGACATTCCGTGCTAAACACAAGATGCTTGTTGTCATTAAACCAGCAACGAACAGGTAAAGCTCTATCAGTATTATAAATTCCATTGAAGATACCATTATCTTCTTCCACTATGTCAATGATACACTGAGGCTTAAAAGAAACGAAAACAAATAAAGTGATATTCTAAAAAATGATAACAACGAAAAATACATTTTTTATCATCATTCACAGCGTGAGACCCTACATTAGACCTGATGTTCCACTGGTCCTATGTCCTAACCTCGATGTAACAGATGTACCACAGTCCTAAGTGAGCATTGGTACTATTAGTGTACTCATTTTAGGAAACACGTCAACATTACAATGATTTTCTTTGATTTATTTTGGGCCGAAAAACCTGTCTCACGTTGAAAAAATATATTCTAAATACTGCAGAAAATTAGTTTTTTTATTTGTTTGTATTAGTTTTTTAATTTTAGGAAACACGGCAACATTACAATGATTTTTGTGATTTAATTTGGGCCGAAAAACCTGTCTCACGTTGAAAAAATATATTCTAAATACTGCAGAAAATTAGTTTTTTTATTTGTTTGTTTTTATTAGTTTTTTAATTTTAGGAAACACGGCAACATTACAATGATTTTTGTGATTTAATTTGGGCCGAAAAACCTGTCTCACGTTGAAAAAATATATTCTAAATACTGCAGAAAATTAGTTTTTTTATTTGTTTGTTTTTATTAGTGTTTTAATTTTAGGAAACACGGCAACATTACAATGATTTTTGTGATTTAATTTGGGCCCAAAAACCTGTCTCACGTTGAAAAAATATATTCGAAATACTGCAGTAATTTGTTTTTTTTTTGGTTGTTTTTTTTAACCAAATTTGGTTTTTAATTTTGATCTGTTACTTTGATAATTTATTATTTTTTTTTTTTACAAAAACAGTTGAAAGACTACTAATACGCTGAAACCCTTTGTTGTGTATATAGTGACCTTTTTTTTCTTTTTCTTTTTTACAGCTATGCATATAGTCTTATTTGCTCAAAATGCTCTCATGAATACTGCAGCTTTTAGAGGAACCACATACTTCTTTAAGGAAGAATTGGGGGGGGGGGGGTAAAATTTCGAATGGTACCGGTAAAAATCTTACATATTCGGAATGGACAAAGAAAAAACATAAGCTTAGTTAGGAAGATAGATTTTATTTCATAACATGCCCTAAAAAATTATGAGTGTTAGGTCATCATAGCCCTATATGAATTTAAAACCTAGGGCAAAAAATGCCAGGGCTTTCGAAAAAGAATTTTGATTTTTTTTTTAAGTGTTTAAAAAAGAATTGAGAAATTTTTTTTTCCTAACTTCTCATTATCTCATTGACGACAATTTGCAATTTGAATAAATGAAAAGAGTGTAAGTTTACCCAGGTTGTCAAAAATTATAGAGCGAATCTTTTGGGAATGATATTATGATTTATTTCTTAGGTCAACTTCAGAAGCTATAAAATTAAATTGAAAAACCCTGTTTGTGTCAGGATTAAAAATTTTTGGAAAAGTTCCTCCCACGTACAAATAACAGCCCATACTATGGATTCTTATAAAGCAAAACTGAAAAAGTTGATTGAACTGAAAGTTGTTACGTTGATTTTTAAATTAAAATGGAAGAGTTGTGGGCATCAAGTCATGGTAATCGTAGAAAAAGCAAAAACAGATAGTCCAATTGAGTGAGAGACAATTTTGGCATTAATCCAACCTTTTTAGGATTGTATAAAAATGATGTTGGTTGATTTGTTAATAGATATGTCTATCTATTATCCGTCCATACGTCATTCCTAGGGCAGTAGAACTAAGGTTAGATAATCATAGAGCTAAGATAATCATAAAGCCTATAATTTTCCAAGTATTTGGTTAAATGGCACGGGTAAACGGCGGGACCAATACTTTTTGTTATCTTTTACCAAGTCACTCCTACCTGAGGTCTCAGGCAGGTTGACAAAGAATACAAAATTGATATAGGACCATTAGAATATAGTACAAAATGTAATTTTTTCCCATAAAAAGACTATGTCAATAAAAAACGAACATAAATTAATTAAACAAAAATTCCACAAAACAGGTTTCTCAAAGACAGGTAAAGAGCTTCATTACACCAAAAATGAGCAAAAATAAAGTCAGATAATCTTTCAAGCATAAAACTGCCACAAATCGCTGTCAATAAATAAATGAAACACAAAACGAACAAAATTACCATAAATAGCCGAATCAAACTCATAACAAGCAAAAACTAACACGAGAAGGCTGATAACCCTCATACCTCCTCAAGATCAGAACACAATTGGCGTTTTACTGAAAACAAAATACTTGGAAATTTATTGTAATTTTTGTTCGTTTTGAGTTTCATTTACTTATTGATAGCGATTTGTGTTAATTTTACACTTGGAAGATTATTTGACTTTATTTTTGTTCATTCTTGGCTTAATGGAGCTCTTTACTTTTCTTTGAAAAACTTGTTTGGTAGAAATCTTTCTTTTAATTAACTAAATAGAAAAGAACAGTTTTTTTCATTTGAAAGTAAGGAGCAACATTAACACTTAAAACGTACAACATGTTGGAGGGGGGTTGTCCCCTCCTCAACACTTCACTCTTCACGCTAGAACATTTTAGTACTTTTAAAAAAGCTTTTTATTGTTCTAATTAAACGGCCCCTTTGGTTCAGGGACCGTTCTTAAAAAATTGGAATAAAATTCAAATCAAGTTTTAATGCTGCTCCTTACTTTCAGTTGAATTTTTATATAATTTTTAATTGTTGGAGACTAGCAGCCCTTAAGATTATTTGGTCACTTAAAAAGGGCATTAGAAATTTTAATTTCCACTAAAGTGAGGCCTCTCCTGATATTCTGGGGCCACTAGGTCGATACGATCACCCCTGGGAAAAAAACAAACAAACAAATAAACAGGCATCCGTGATGTTTCTTCTGACAAAAAATTACAAAATTCAACATTTTTGCAGATAAGAGCTTGAAACTTTCAAGATTTTTTTTTGAAACTCTCTGATACACTGAATTTTATGGTGTGATTTTCATCAGAACTCTTTGACTTTTAAGGGTTTTTCGCCCTCTTTTTCGAAGAAAGGCGTTTTTTAGGCTCGTAGTCTTTGATCGGTAACACTAAACTTAATGAAACTTATATATTTGGAATAGGCGTAATTAGCCAATTCTTCTTATATATCTATCGGTATCCAAAAATCCGTTTTTTAGAGTTTTGGTTACTATTAAGCCGCCTCGCTCCTTGCTTACCCTTCGTTACGACGAGTAGTTATATATTTTCTTTTTTCTGAATTGGCGTTATTTTACAGTAGCCTAAGAGCCAATGGTATTAGAACAAAAATTGAGGGTATCTATTGGTATCAAAAATCCGTCTTAAAGAATTTCATTTAGTATTGAGCCACGTCGCTCCTTACTTACAGTTCGTTACGACAAACTGTTTGATATTTCCTTTTTTTCTGAATTGACATTATTTTACAGTAAGAGCCAATATTATTAGAAAAAATTGAGACTATTGAGAAGGAGCCATGTTAAGAAAATAATTCTTACTTTATAATTCGTAAAAAAAAGAAAAAAGTCTTTAACACATTTTGAAGGCACTTCTTCTAAACCTTACCCCTCCCCCTCCTTTGTGTGGAAATATATAGCAAACATTATATATTTCTTGAATGTTTTCGTTTTCTTGATTTTGTCATCATTGATTCAATTTATGGGTACACCTGAAAAAAGTACGAAACATGGCAAAATGCATGGGGCATTAGGGGGGCTGAGGGTAAAGTATATTGGAAGTTAAGGCTTGTTCCCAAAAATTTACTTAGTAGGTTTATCCTTGACCAATTTTCAAGTCTGTATGTTATGGTGCCAACTTCACGAAATTAACCAGGTCGTGTTTAAACATTTTAAAAGCAGTTTATGCAATCAAACATTTAATGAAAAATATATCAAATAACAGCCTAAGGTAAAAGGAAATGAGGAAATTCGAGAACAAAAAGTTAAGTAGCATAATCTATAAACAAATAATTTTATTTATTACTTCTAGATGGATTAGTTTTCTTACAGAGCCTCCAAAAATCGTGTGCACCATTTTGTATCTCATGTTTTCGCGGCATTATTTTAAAAACAATCAAATATTTTTTTTAAACACGTTTTTTCAACTAAAAGTAATAAGCGAATTAAAATTTCACCCCTCCTAAAAACTCCGCTCTTTACGCTAAAGTTGTTTTATTACTTTAAAAAGTAGAGTCGTGACAAGCGGTCAAACTTTAGCGTAAAGAGCGAGGTATTGAGGAAGGGGCTGTCCCTTCCAAATACAGAATAGCTTCTGTTAGATTTATGTTTTAATATCGCTCCTTACTTTCAATTGAGAAAACTTGTTTCCTTTATTTAATTATGCAGGAAACGAGTAAGCAGTACTAACCGCTGACAATTGAAAATCAATATTCCAATCAATCATCATTAGTCGCTGTGTTGGATGATGCGGTCCACCAGATTTCGTTTCCAGCCACACAAGTTTTTTTCCATCCGGACTTATACGAGGACTAAATACTGCACAGCCATCTTCACTTAATTTGGCTACAAGGAAAAACAAGATGACGGTTTAAAACTGAACATGTTAAGAAGACAAATAACTAATACTGAAGTCAGGTCATAATATTGCTGGCTAATTAAGCTTAAATCCGAACAATAGCATAAAATGAGGTAGGATGTGGATCCAAAGACCCAGCAATGATTGGTAGTTGAAGAGTCACAGCATTACACCAACAAGCTTGTTAGATATGCGGGGCAATTTATGTAAAATAAGTTATTGTCTGATTTTTATTGTACTGACCAGAACTCCGGGTTCATATAAAGGCAAACTACATCTGATATCGACTACCAATGACGCGTTATAATATTTTACAAAAGATATTTAGGGCAAGAAGAAGCTTCAGAGCCAGGTAGAAACAAAAGGGGGGGGGGTAGCCGAGCGTTACTAGCACGCCTTATTCCCACAATATCAAGGATTGATGTCTGGCGGTTTATGTTGTACGTAATTGGGCAACTCTACTGTTCGTTGATAGGTTGATAAGTGAAATTTGCATCAAAATAAAGTTTGGATTAGGGTCAGAGCCCTACTCAGGGACGGAGTTAGGGGGTTTGGCCCCCCCCCCAAATTTCTTTTCGACTCTTAAAAACGTTCAAAAATACATATAAAAAAATTATGTGTCTGTTTTTTAAAGTTCTTTTATGTGAGCCCCCCCCCCGCCAAACAATATCCTGGATATGGTTTTGACGAGTGTATATTTATTTTTAATGTGTACTGGACTGCCCCTTTGGACAGCCATGAGTCATACTCTTGGACAGTCGGGGGCAATACGATTGCCCCCGATTTTCTTACATTCATTGTATAACTTAGGGATTTTGTGCCTTGTGATTACACCCCTTTCCCTAAACAATATAAGTCTGCGAATTAGGACGGTATTTTTTTATATCGAAGCTTTTGAATAAAAGCTCAAATTTAAATCCTGGGGAGTACTTTGATCTCACTTTCGTAATAAACCACCTCAACTTTAGAAGTTTTAGAAAAATGTATTAATATCAGAATTTATGAGCATTTGGAGCGTCATAAACTTCTACATACCAATCAATTTGGTTTCAGGAAGGGCAGAACAACAGAAATGGCGATTTCATTTATTACTACTATAATTAATGATGCTCTTGATAAAAAGCTTAGGGTAGCTGGTGTTTTTTTGGACTTAATTAAGGCGTTTGACACTGTTGACCATCGAATATTATTAAAAAAATGTGAATTTTATGGATTAAGGGGTGCTACATTGAGTTTGCTGTGGAGTTATCTTCAAAATAGACAGCAGTATGTCAATTTACAAGGATTTTTGTCTAGTAAAAATGTTGTTAATTGGGGGGTTCCCCAAGGATCCGTACTGGGTCCGACTCTGTTTTTAATTTTTATTAATGATCTACCGCATGTTGTGAAAGCTCTGCCCAGAATTGACGACTTTGTTGACAATGGTACGAGTAAGACCCAGCTTACTATGCCCTTATTTGCTGATGATACAACCTTGGTGTGTGTTGCCCCTACAGAAGAACTGCTCATGTCAACGATAAATGCAGCAATGAGCAGGATATGTGCATGGCTTAAAATAAACCACCTTGACCTGAATATACATAAGTCAAATTTTGTTATTTTCTCTCGATCTCCGAATTTTTACCCTTGGTTTACGGAAATAATTTCGGAGCGGGGAATTATTAAACGAACAAGATTCACCAAATACCTCGGAGTCAATGTTGATGAAACCCTATCATTTAAAGATCATGTGAAGTCAGTTTCGAAAATATTGTCACGTAACTTAGGTATGATGCGCAAATTAAAACATATTTTCCCCCCAAATGTTCTACGATTGTTATATTTTTCCCTGATTCACCCGTACATTTTGTACTGCTCGTCGATTTGGCTTGGTACTTTCCCTTCGATAGTTCATCCAATCCGTGTGATCCAGAATAATGCTGTCCGAGTTTTTTGTGGTGTTGGGAATCAGGAGTCTTTGAGGTCTATGTATAGTGATTTAAATATAATGCCTGCAGCTGGATTACGTGATTTTTATACGTTGATTCTTATATATAGGTATTACAGAGGTAGCCTTCCCGATTGTTTTACAGGAATATTTTGTGAGAGGTCTGATGTTCACCACCACAATACTCGGATACGAGGTAATACTGAGGTTCCTCGATTAGTTTCAAGTAGGTCTTCTTTTTCACTTATTTACAGAGCTTCAAAACTTTGGAATAAACTGAGTATAGATATCAAGGAAATAGGTAGCCTTGACCAGTTTAAGTCTGATTTACGTGTGGAGTTGCTCGGTAGGTATGCTTTTGAAACTGATTAACTAATATAAATTTACATAGCTTATTCATTTGTAATATTTATGTATTTTTTTTTTTTGCTGTTGTCTTGGGGTCACGCAAGGGAGTGTATTGTTTATGTTTTTTTGTTTTTTGTTGATCTCGGTATATGGTCTCATTCTCCATAACTTCTTATTCTCCATGTTGTCTCTTTTTTTTCTTTGAATTTAGCACAGCCTCGCAAGCTTCGCTTATGTTGTGCTATTGATTAAGAAATGTTTTTTTCTAATAAAATTGTTCTACTACTACTACTACTACTACTACTACTACTACTACTAAACTAGAAAAGATAAATAAACCATAAGCCTTGATAAAAGAAAGTTTACAGTGTGTAAGCTTACTACTTGATTCTATGCTCTTTGACTATTGTTTTTTTTTATATTAGTCTTTTTACTGCTCTACCTTTTCTCTCTTTTCCTCACAGCTCTGAAGGGTATTTAGGTTTTTTCTACAGACAAACAATGTTTTAAATTCCCAATCTGTATACCGCTATTTCGATTATTAATCAAGTTTTCATAATCGAAATAGCAGTCTTAACTTGAAAGGCATACTCTTTACCTGACCCAATCCAGCATTGTATATATCTGCTCCAGTAGCCTCCAAAGAACAAAATTTTAGAGGAAATAAGGAAAACAAATTTTTGCACCTGCGCCAAGGTTTTATACTTTTAAATGATTTTGATGAGTAAAAGATGCTGTTTCAATTTGCATAAAATTGCGTTAATCTTTATAAATCACAATATAATATTAAAACTATAACACACTTAAATATCACACAATTATAGCAAAATTACAATATAAAATATACATTTTTATATGGCATGTCACCGTTTTCGATTTTTCGTGTGCGTAACAGGCATATTTACTTTCACTCTGATTAGGAAACCATAAAAAAAAGGTATTTGAAATATCTTGATCAAAGCCTTTAATCTTATCAGAACAAGCACCAAGCGTCGAACTTGTAGATCTAAAGAATTATTAGTAAATTAAACATGAATATTCTACTCACTAAATTTCCCATCCAAAGAAGCATGAAAAATATATCCTTGTCGATTTGGGCAGTAAATTAACCCAAGTCTTTTTGGCAAATTTAACCAAGAAACACCAATGATTCCACTGCCATCTGGTGACCAACTGGGCTGACCAAACGACATATTTTCTGGCAGAGTTAGGGGTGTGATACTCGGTTTATTAAACACTGATTTTTTTAGATCCAGGATGAAAACCAATGGGGTTGAAACTCCAGTAAGTTGTTCACCCCAAGTCTCTGTATACTCAAAGGTTGAATCCTGGAAAACAAAAATGAATTCAAAGGTTTTGACTGTATAGAAGTAGCACAGAAAAATGTTTAAAAAGTAAAGAAAAAACTCTAGATATCTATCGATGTTGAAAAGTATATTGGTAGCCACTTAAATATATAAAAAAAAATACGATAAGACGCGCAAATGTGGCCCATGAACCATGAGCCATGAACCATATAGCCCATTGTAAGGTGGCGATTTTTCTTTTCAGGATTTTTCGATTCAATTTTTCATTTTTCCTTTCAACCAAAAAGGAGTTCGTTTAACCAGGATAACAATAGAAAGTCTTAGCAAGGCGTTCTTACAGCCTCCTTCACTTAAATTCTTAGTATAATTTTTTTAATATTATTAGAAGGAGAAGAGGGCAAACAAAAAATATACTAAGAATCACTATAATTCATCAAGAGATTTCTGGTGTCAATCAGTTTTCTTAAAGAAATTTTCCACAGATTCAATGTACAGTCCAATTTGCTTAACATGTCATATCCTGTGAAAACTTTAAATTTCAGATTTGGGATTACTGTCGATTTGTTCAATCAGAAACGCCGAACACCGCATCAATCTTCCTTATTAATGGTAAGCATTATTAATGGCCTATTAATGGTAAGACATTTCCACTAAACATTTCGCGATTCAAATTGAAGGTGTGAGGCGCCTAGGGATTGAGCTATTCAAAAGGAGTACAAAAGGAGTAAAAGAAGGGAATTCATAAGTTTGTAATGGGCATCAGAGTTTGGACTTTAGTTTTTCCAAAACGCATTTTAAGATAGTGGTGCCTTTCAGACAATTTCTGAAGCCTCAGTGCCAGTAGCCTGTTTTCATAGGATGTGTAATTAGCCCCAAGCATTAATTGGCATGTTCGCTTCTGAATATTTTCAAGCTTTTCGTATTGAATAGCAGTTAGACCGGGATGCCAAACAGGACAAGCATAGTCAATTTGTGATCAGACATAGAAGTGGCACAGACTGCGCATAATGGAAATTTGGATGTTAAAGCAAGTGAGGCACGAAGACGATTTTAGACAGAGAGAAGCTTTTTGATGATAAACAGTATATGTGAATGCCATTTCATGTTACTTTTAAAATTACTCATAGAATTTTTATTTCTTCTTTTGTTGCTGCAAGTCCAATGTTAACTTTGAACGGAATCGTGGTTTTAAAGAAGCTGGCCCATAGAATATGGTTCTTTTTTCCACTAACCGAAAGCATTACATCTTCAGGATCATGTTTTAACAGGGAAAATATTGAGGAAATAGTGATCTCCTTTGCTAAACTCGCTGGGGTGTTGAATGATATGCTAGACAGGTCATTAGCAAAGCTACAGGGACTTTGTATTTTCGCTAATATAGGGCCGGAAACAATCAATAAGATCAGATGTCCTAGTTTTGTACCTTGAGGAGTTATGCAACATATTTATGGGAATTCGGATAAACCATTTTGGGTAAGGAAAACAAATTGGTTTCGATTTTGCAGGATATTTCCAGCCATTCTCATAAGAAATTGCCAAGCACCAATTTCTTTTGCTCGTTAAGTGGCTATTTGGTGTTAGATGCTGTCACTATATATGCCTTCACTATATCACTGAGTAGGATTTCTGGCGTATGTCTCTTCTTTCTTGAGATGTTTCATCAGATCGTCCAGATGACATACAAAACAGTTGGTAGAATTATAACCAGGCCTTAAACCCAATTGCCAAGGGTCTAAATTAGCTTGAATATCTTAACAGATAATCGAAAATAAAGCCTTCGAACACTTCGAAGAGGCGTTGGATTTTTTGATCCGGGTGCAAATCTTTACGAATGGGAGTTATATAAGTTGTCTTGAAGCAGTCTGGAATGAACCATCTATTAACCATTGATTGAAAAAGGCAGTCAGAATAGGACCAAGCTAATAAGAGCAATCAGCTATCAACTCAATAGGAGCTTCTAACGGGTAAATACTCTTCCTGGTATTGAGGCGTTTCAGCTTCTCACATACTTCTCGGGGGAAAATGATCAGAATTTGTTCGATGGGTTCAATTTCAGGTAGCTCAACTAGAGATGGGTGCGTACGATGTATATTTGGAAAATATACATATCAGTCTTCATCTGACTATATCAGTCTTCATCTGACTTTCGTGTGGAGTGGTGCTGTTCGAATTTATTTTATTTACGCGCAGTGGCGTTGTTTGACATTTGTGTATCTAATCTATAATTTTGGTTTATAAATATGAACATGATGAATATTTTGGATATTGAACCTCCTCACAATAGGTAGAGAATTTCTGGCCCCGACAAGCCCTGAGCGATCCGATTTGTAACTCGTTAAGTGGCGTAAAAAGTGCATGCAACGTTACAATGACTCTCGATGACGATGTTCTGGAAAGTGTTAAATTAGCTAATGTAAGTGTAAGTGACGAGAATAAGTCTCATGACCTTCAACCGACTGAAGATGAACTGCTAATTGTTTTCGAGAAAATAGTTCAACAAAAAGTTAGGCGCAAGTCCTTAACCAATAAAGAAAGTAACATTGTATGCAGGTTTTTCGAGAGTGGTTTTTGTAGGAAAAAGAATCGTTGTCAGTATTTACACGTTTCTGGGCATTTTAAATCAGGATGTTGCAAAAATAGTACCTGTTCTTTTGATCATCTTAATTTATGTGCAGATTTATCATGTGTCGACAGTGCTTGTAATTTGGCCCATGCTTCAAGGCCTTTGATCCCACTTGAGTATTTAAATCAATCGAAAACAGAAAAGCTAACCTGGCCGTGGGCCAGGCTACGTCCCCCTCGGTCCCATGCCACCATCAAGTGCCCTTGGGCCTAAATTTTCCAAGTCGATCCCTGAATCGGTTTCCTGGTCAGCCCCGGTACACAAACTTCCCTACGCCTTTTTCGGCGGCTTCATTTCAGTCTAGTAGTCGACACAAATCAGGTGATCGTATTTTATTGAATGTACCAAAAATGAAATCACGATGGAAACTGGCGCTGGCACAAGAAGCACCAGTTTAAGCACTTCATCTCCAACCAGTAGCTCTCGACTTCTTTTCGAGAGTACTCCCTCCGTCTCTTTTCTCCAGATTTTCCCCAAACTATTAATCCTGACTTCCAACAGATTTACCTCCCTTGTTTCAAGCCCTCAATATGATATGGTGTGCAGGGATACTACTATTGCTAATGTTTGGAGTCGAAAGTCCCTGGTTCCCTGTCTGGTTACCCTACTACCAGGTAAATTGATCTTGAGCCTACCCATATTACCCCATCCCCGCTAAATATGATAATCCCCAGCCACCCCTAGAAAGTGTCCATAGACCTCCTCACCCTTTTACTCCCTTTTCAAATCGTTTGCCAGATAAGACGGGTGTTTCTGGTACTCATAATAGTAAACATAAGAATAATAAATTACGTTACCCTTTCCCTATGTTGTTTTTCAGTAATGTAGAAAGTCTTAATTTTGAAATACTTATTGAGATTGAAATTACGACGAATAAGCTAGCATCAGATTTAATTTGTATGACAGATGTTCAGTCCCCAAACCTGGTTACTCTGAAGATGGCTTATTTTAATGAGCTTACTAAAATCCGCCCACATGATCATTACCTTGGTAAAAAGAGTGGAGGGTTAATGATTTTTTGCCGCAATAATTTGTCGCCAAGGGATGTAAATGTTCCAGGATAAATGAGCATAATGAAAGAATTTGGATTAAAGTTAAACTGAAAGTTCTACCACGCCCATTAACTAATATCATTGTTTTTTTGTTTTTTTATTATTATTATTCACCCGGCCAAAAATCGGAGCAGCATAAAGATTTCTTGGAAAAACTCCGTGCATCGCATGATTACCTCCAATCTAAACACCCAAATGCTGGGATCCTACTTACCGGTGACGGAAATGAACCAAATGCAAGTCATCTTTGTCGGGAAGCTAATTTACAACAAATTGTTAATATCCCAACCACAAAAGGTGGCACTTCCCATGACATTATTTGTACAGAAATACATAAATTCTATCAAAAACTCAATCCCCCCACTCACTTGGTGGCAGTTACCATTTTACGCTTTCGCTAAATCCGATACAAGATCATATCCGCAAGTATAAATTTCATGTATTTAAGTATCGACCAGACACTGATAGTGGTCGGCTCAATTTTGGAACATGGCTTTCAGAAGACCAATGGGAAGATGTATTCACTGCCGAAAAATCGATTAAGAAAGCCGAACTTTTCCAAGAAAAACTTATCAATAATTATTTAATTCATTCTCCAGAAGTCAAAAAGAAAAGATGTTCTAATGATAAGCCGTATATAAGTGATAAAATAAAAAGTTTAATCTGACAAAAATTAAGACTGTTCCAACAAGGAAAACTGAAGAAACTAACCTACTAAGTAAATCTATAAAAAAGCAGATTCGGAAAGCTTCAGCCCAGTATTACCGTAATAAAGTAAGTGAACTCTTTAAAGCACGACCGAAGCAGTGGTATAATACAGTCAAGAAAATCAGTGGTAAAACAGTCAAAAATGTTGACTTTAATCTTGATGTTCCCCCTGAAATCAAAACTAGTTCATTAAATAAACACCTTGTCGCTATTATACAAACCCTCAGTGCTCCACTCATGTAATATTCACTGGCCCCTAACACCAGACCAGGATATACCTGTAGTACAGCCTGTTGATGTTGTGGCGAAAATACGTAAACTAAAGACAACTTCAATTTTATTTAGTAAAAGTACTTCCTGATAAGTTATCAAAATATTTATCAAATATTTTTAATACAATAACTAGAAGTGGTTCATTCCCTAAGTGCTGGAAAAAAGGATACATTACACCCATACAGAAGAAAGGTATTAGATTGGATTTTTATGGAGTCCGACCAATTACCTTAACACTAATCTTCTCTAAACTGTATGACAGCTTTGAAGCAGATCGGCTTAAAGAGACGATCCTTGTACTTATCAATAAAAAAATCAAGTTTTTTTTAACTGAAAGTAAGGAGCGACATTAAAACTTGAAACGAACAGAAATTACTCCGTATATGAAAGGGGATGTTCCCTCCTCGAAGCCCTGCTCTTTACGCTAAAGTTTGACTATTTCTCTTAACCCTACTTTTTAAAACAGTAAAATACTTTAGCGTAAAAAGCTCCTTCTACGTAGCTCCCTCCCCTCAACCCCCCCCCAACCAAAAAAATCATCCTAAAAACATCTGTGCACTTCCCATTAACCATTACTGTATGTAAACACTGGTCAAAGCTTGTAACTTGCAGCCCCTCCCCCGGGGACTGTGGAGGAGTACGTCGTCCCCAAAGACAAAGTTATTATGTTTTTCGACTATGCTGAACAAAATGGCTATCTCAAAATTTTGATCCGGTGACTTTGGGAAAAAATGAGCGTGGGAGGGGGCCTAGATGCCCTCCAATTTTTTGATCATTTAAAAAGGACACTAGAGCTTAATTTCCGTTAGAATAAGCCCTCTCGCAACCTTCTAGGACCACTGTGTCGATATGATCACCACTGGAAAAAACAAAAGCAAAAAAAAAACAAAAAAAAAAAATAAACACGCACCAGTGATCAGTCTTTTGGCAAAAGATACGAAGTTCCACTTTTTTGTAGATAGGAACTTGAAACTTCTACACTGGGATTCTCTGAATGTAATTTTGCGATTCTCGTTAAGATTCTATGACTTTTAGGGGGTGTTTCCCTTCCAAAATAAGGCAAATTTTTTCACGTTCATATCTTCTGATGGGTAAGACTAAATTTGACGAAACTTATATATTTAAAGTCAGCATAAAAATCCGATTCTTTTGATGTATCTATTAGTATCAAAATTCCGTTTTTTAGACGTTCGTTTGCTATTGAACCGGGTCGCTCCTTACTACAGTTAGTTACCACGGACTGTTTGATTGATGAGCAACAATTCGGAAACATGAAAGGTTTATCAACGACACATTGACTGGTCAGTCTCCTCGATACTGTATATTAATTACTTGACGAGCCAGATACCTGGCTCAACCACCTTTTAATTGACCTCCAAAAGGCTTTTGATCTGGTTAGTCATAATGTTTTAGTTGAAAAATTGCTGAATTAATTTAATGTAGCCCAATTTCTAGTCAATATTATTGCATCTTTTCTGTCAAATAGTAGTCAATTTTTTAAGTACAAAAATATTTATTCTGATTCACTCTCTTTTTCTTGCTGAGTTCCGCAGAGTACATTTTTAGGTCCTTTACTATTTTTGGTAATGATTAACAATCTTGCTAATGAATCAGCCGATCGATGGAAATTTGTGAATGACATGTCATGGCTCGAAAAGCAGGAGAAATATCAAGGGCAGTGCAATGGAAATTATCGAAGACGTTGCAAGCGAAGTAGCCTTCGCTTTTACCTAATTACCATAAATTTCATATTATGACCTTTAGTTTTCATAAATCAAAGCCATCATTTATAACCCAATACCTAATGAAATGATTACAACAAAAACTAAACTCATAGGGGTCACACTGACTAGCGATTTGAAATCTCTTAGGCTATTTGCTAAATTTTCATGCCCAAATGCACATATCCTCCGCCTTTATATATCTTTTATCCGTCAATAGCTTGAGTATTCGTGACCGGTGTGGCATTTTGGTCTTACGGTGGATCAGTCCGATAGGCTAGAAATTATCCAGAAGAGAGCCCTGACAATTATTTACGGTCATGGCAAAGTGCCTTACATTCTCCTCCTCAAGGAATTCCGCCTCCCTACCTTGGCAGCCCAACCTTTTACTTTTTGTATCAATTTTGGAAATAATCTCTGTCGTAACTCACACTTTCAATGCATACTCTCAGCCCCTTATTGCCCTCCAAAGCCCCGTTTACCCCGATCAGAATTCTATTATTACAAGAACTGAGCGTTGCAGAAAGAGCTTGGCGCCAGCGTTCGTTGAAATCATAAATAAATGAAAATTGTTATGCATCACGTTAATGTGTCATTTGTACTGTTAATGTGTTAGTTTTTTTTGTTGCATTTTTATATGACAGGCCGGTTGGATTCATCGCTGTATGTTTTATAATGTACTAATGCTTTCATTTTTATTCATTTTATTTATATAACTTACTTTTACTTAGATTCTACTTATGTACTTATATTTGGGTATTTAAGTATTCATTTCCATTCATTTTATTAATTGTACTAATTTTATTTGACACGTCAGTTTGGTTCTAGACAATGTTTTAATAATGCACTTATGTACTTATGTTTTCTTTATACAATGTAGGCTAGCTGACTGAAGGCAACAAGTTTGGCAGTTTTTTTATATTGTGAGAGTTTTACTATGAATGTCACAAATTTCTAGCTGTTTCAGAGTATGTCCCATAATCTCCTGGACCTTTTGATGGATTCAAGAGAGGTTAAAATTCCTGAGCTTGTTATAGACTTGAGCATCGAAATCCTTTCTAGATTACTCCTCAACAATGGAGAGCTTTTCTTCTTGGAGAACCTGAGAAAATTTGGAGAATAGTACCGGTAGGCCATAGTTGACTCTACCGAAAGCTATGTCTCATCGAAGCGGATCTACGATTCCATCAAAGACAAACTTTGTTTCAACGTCCGCTGCAAAAAAAGGCTATACAAGCAAAACGAAAGGCACACAAGCGACGGCTGCTGTCAGAGAGCAAAAAAGACAGACTTTATGTCAAGAAGACATGTAAACACGCAGTTTGCAGGATTTGACAACTCTGGCTTCAGTATAGGAAGAAATTTGCGAGAATTGTTTGCAAGAATCGTCAAAGAGGCTTTACCGTCGTCTATGGGAGCTTCTATTCTTTCCCTAAAAATCACCTACATGACTATCGTGCATGATCCACTGGCAAAGATCAGAGCTCTTGCTAAGGCTTTTGCCAAATTTTTGATTTGCCCGGTCAAACCTATGCTATCCTTAATCATGTGAACTATTCCCCTCCTAAGGTCCTTCGCATTCTTTAGTGTTTTGATGTGGCCAAATCCATGGTTCCTCACAGTACACCTAATGTTGTCTTGAAGTCCTGCAGTACCCAATTAGCTGGACCTTTGTTATCCCTTTCCCCGCTGTGTTTTCGGTCTGAAGCCTTTCCACACCCATGAAAATCCGCCATGCCATTTCTAAACCTAAACCAGATGGCAACCCAACGAGCGTTGGTTCATATAGGCCTATTAGCCTACTCTTCTGCATTTCAAAAGTTTACGAAAATGTTGTCAATCATAGAATTTATCAGTTTTATAATTTAGAGTCAAATGACCTTTGAGGCGACCAAAAAGATGGATTACGCCAGAAACATTCAACACTCGACTGCCAAGTGGCCCATAACCAGGAGTGGATTTAACTTCTAGCAAAACAATACATCAGGCTATTGTCATTCGACATACCTAAAGCTTTTGACGGTGTCTGGCATCGTGAGCTACTAAAGAACGACGTAGGGCGTCCGCAAAAGTCTGTCAACAGTGATCAAGACATTTCTTTTTGATCATTCAATGCGAGTTGTTCTTCACGGGTTTACTTCACGCGAACATCCTGCCTAATAAAGACAGGTTTAACCCAAGGTAGTATCTTGGGTAGGTGTCTGTCCAAGGTAGGTGGTAGCAAAGACCTTCTACCAACTTACACGATCATCCCACTTTATAAGTCTTGTATCAAACCAATCACCGAGCATGAATACCCACCGTATACTGGTGCTCCGAAAACGTTGTTGGTACCATTCCAAAAGATACCAAATTACGTTAATAGGGCAGGTTCAATCGTTCCCTACGACTCTCTCTCCAGTCTCTCAGTAGAAAGCTGGATACATCTTTGATGGCTGTTTTCTACTAGTAAATAAATTCACCTTCTTCTTTAGGGATTTTTCGTACTAGCCACCCCCTGTCAAACCAACAAATTAGAAACAAAGGCACCAAACTCGGACAAACTGTCTTATGGTTGAGACACCGAGAATTGTTTACTGGATCTAAAGACTACAACTATAGAATATCAGATGTGAGTTCCTCTCGTGTATCTTTTTTTCATAGCGTTCGCGTCTTCTCATTCTTTTATGCATGCATCACTTGCCAAATATATTATAAAATTATGTAATAAAAATTATTATAAAAATTAGCAAAAACACTCGGGCATTTATTATTATTGATAAATAGAAATTTTTTTTCAACGTTAATTGTCTTATTAAAATTTTAAGCCGTTTTATATTACGTATCTTTAGAGACGGTGACTGAAATGAACTACGTTAACTAAGCGTTTACAAAATTTATATATTATTTTCCTCCTAGCCATGAAAAACAACTAAACTCTTACTATTCAAAACTAATACGCAAATTTTTAGTTTGAAGGTTTGACAAATTCTTCTTCAACCAATTTTTAATCAACTTTATGTTAATAGAGCTGAGCTATATCACACACAGGATAATATTTCCGAGAAGGAAGCTAAATTCCAGTGTCTGGGAGAAGTTGGGTCGGAAAACGCAGAAAAAGCAATTAATTTGACAAATATAGAATATTATCGATGAAAACAGAATAATATTTGGGTTTTTCAGGAAGAAAATCCCAAAGGGAGCAGAAAAACAAAATTAGCTTACAGTTCTAGCATCTGAAGTGCAGCCATTTTCTGTCTCTCTGCCAAAATCTGTGAAATGAACTATCTTCTCTGGCTTTTTTTCAGCTGTATAAACAAGTTTAGTCTCATCAGGACTAAAATGGAATCCACTGAACATTCCTTAAATAAGAAATTTCTTTGAATATATATATATATATATATATATATATATATATATATATATATATATATATATATATTAAATAAAAAAAAACAAGTTTTTTCAACTGAAAGTAAGGAGCGACATTAAAACTTAAAACGAACAGAAATTAGTTCGTATATGAAAGAAGTTGCTTCTTCATCAACGCCCCGCTCTTTACGCTAAAGTTTGACTCTTTTTCTCAACTCTTCTTTTTAAAACAGTAAAAAACCTTAGCGTAAAGAGCGGGGCGTTGGTGAGGAAGCAGCCCCTTTCATATACGAACTAATTTCTGCTCGTTTTAAGTTTTAATGTCGCTCCTTGCTTTCAGTTGAAAAAAATTGTTATTTTTATTTAATTTCTGAACGTTTTTGAATCAATGCATGTTTTGATTTTGGCTCTCCGCAGAGGAATAATTAAAACGAAATTTGTATATTTATTTTTTTGTTTTTTGGCTATATGGCTTTCTCATAATTTGGATCGAATGATTTTGAGAAAAAAAGAGCGGCGGAGGAAGCCTAGTTGCCCTCCAATTTTTTGGTTAATTAAAAAGGCAACTAGAACTTTTAATTTTTTACGAATCTTTTTATTAGTAAAAGATATACGTAACTTGTAAATTAGCTTACGTAAAGAATTTTTTATTCTCATGCTTTATTACACATATGAGAGGGTTCGCCCCCTCGTCAGTACCTCTCTCTTTACACTAAATCTTAAATTTTGTCCCAATTCATTAAGAATGACCCCTGAATCACAAAAGCCGTAGAATAAATAGTTGACATTATTAAAAATACTTTAGCGTAAAGAGCGAGGTATTAGGAATAGGTGAGCCCTCATATGGGTAATAATTTTTGTTCGTTTTAAGTTTTAATGCTGCTCCTTACTTCCAGCTGAAAAAACTTTTTCATATTAATTTTTTCATTGTTTTTTTTTAAATAATACTAGTAAATCCTGCGCTCCCTTCATCAAAATTTTCTTCCCCCATGACAAATTCCTCGATGGAAAGTTCCCCCAGCATATCCCCCTCTTCTCAACCCCTCCCCCAAACAAAAAATCCTTCTGAAAACGCCTGTTTACTTCCCAATAACCATTACTATATGTAAGCACTGGTCAAACTTTGTAACTTGTAGCCCCTCCCATGGGGACTGTGGAGGAGTAAGTCGTCTCCAAAAACATAGTTATAAGGTTTTTCGACTACGCTGAATAAAATGTCTATCTCAGAATTTTGATCCGTTGACTTTGGGAAAATAATTAGCGTGGGAGGGGGCCTAGGTGCCCTTCAATTTTTTCGGTCACTTAAAAAGGGCACTAGAACTTTTCATTTCCGTTAGAATGAGCCCTCTCGCAACATTCTAGGACAACTGGGTAGATACGATCACCCCTGGGAAAAAAAAAGAAAAAAAAACAAATAAACACGCATCCGTGATCTGCCTTCTGGCAAAAAATGCAAAATTCCACATTTTTGTAGATAGGAGCTCGAAACTTCTACAGTAGGGTTCTCTGATACGCTGAATCAGTTCTTTGCCACGAACTGTTTGATATATATATATATATATATATATATATATATATATATATATATATATATATATATATATATATATATATATATATATATATATATATACAACACACTGGTCCTCGCGAACGCTCCATTGCCTGCAAAGGAGGGAGAATATACACACAAAATTTAAAGGCTAACTCATAAATAGTAAATAAAATATTAAAACAAAACAGAGACTGAGGGAGAGAGAGAGAGGAGAGACAGAGGAGAAAGAGAGAGGAGAGAGAGGGGGAGAGAGAGAGCAGAGAGAGAGAGGAGAGAGAGGAGAGAGAAAGAGGAGAGAGAGAGAAAGAGGAGAGAGAGAGAGCGAAAGAGGAGAGAGAGAGAAAGAGGAGAGAGAGAGAAAGAGGAGAGAGAGAGAGAAAGAGGAGAGAGAGAGAGAAAGAGGAGAGAGAAAGAGGAGAGAGAGAGAGGAGAGATAGAGGAGAGAGAGAGGAGAGAAAGAGAGGAGAGAGAGAGAGAGAGAGAGAGGGGAGAGAGAGAGAGAGGGGAGAGAGAGAGAGAGAGAGAGAGAGAGAAAGATCAAATTGTCATTCTTAGATTAACAATCGAGAAAAGTCTGAGTCTTTAAACACCTTTAGTAGTTTTACAGATTGTGATGAAGCATTTGATTCAGCAGATAGAAGAGCTTTATCAAAAGTCTTATCCTTGTATGGTATACCAGACAACTACATTAAAGTGATAAGTGCTATGTACGAAAATATCATTGCTGCGGTTAAGATAGAAAATAAGGTTAGTAGCTGGTTTCTTATTTAATCAGAAGTTTATCAGGCTTACGCTCTATCTCCATTTATATGAATCATTTTGATGGACTTCGTCTTAAGGTACACAGCAAAGGCAATGGGAGAACACGGGATCAAATGGGGAAGTAAAACACTCCTCAAATCCAATTATGCTGATGATTTAAGCTTCCTAGATGAAGGTGTTATCAAAATGAATGAACTCTTAGAGGTTCTGCGAGTTCAGGGCAAGAGAATAGTTTTGAAAACTAATTTAAAGAAGACTTTTTTGCTAAGGCTAGAAACAAGGAAAGATGAAAAGTTGATGTTAGGAAACGAGAAAATCGATCAGTCGGACAAGTTCACTTATCTAGGTAGTATTATTATTCACAGTTCAAACAAGTTTGAAAGGATATGAAGAGAAGTCTGCAGACCAAGATTAGAATATTAGAAGCTACAGAGATGACAGTGGTGATCAAGTTTGGTTCCGAAGCATGGGCACTAAAAAAAAAAAAAAACGTGGAATATTTTCTAGATGTTTTCGAGAGAAATCGCCTACAGATTGTTTTGGGTACCAAATTGACTGACCCTATCTCAAACATTAGGCGGTGCGAAAAGTGTGGCTCAATTCCACTTTCTAGGTCTATAACGGGAGAAAGGTAGAGATGGCTAGGGCACATTCTGCTGATGAAGGACGACAGATTGCCAAAGATTGTTATTTTCGGACAAACGTATAGGGTCAAACAAAAAGCAAGTCGTCCTCGGCTGGAGTGGAAGGATGTCATAAAGAAAGATTTAAGGGAAACAAGAACTTCCTCGGAGAGAATAAAGAGGGAAGCGTTGAGTAGACTAGGAAGGAGGAGGAGCATGCGCAGCTGTATTGGCCTCCGGTGGCTTGGTGCTGCAGTGACCTGTTAGTAGTAGTAGCACTAAGAAAAAACTAGACCGGCAACCAATGGCAAAAAGTCATATCAGGAACTGATTTTTCTTTTTCAAATTTTTTAAAGGTGCCTAACTAGAAACAGTTTAGTTGCAGAACGATTTGTTTCCTTGATAAGATTTATAGCTTTATTGTAAGTGTTAAAGAAAAGAAGGAGACGTAGAAATCCATATAACTGGGCAATAAGAAACATGCGACTTAATCAAATTTCAAATCATCTGGTTAGAACTGAAAATCCTCTATGTTTTTGTCGTCTTTGTCATCCTACATTTTCCCGTGCCCATAATCGTTGTTCAGTTTCTTTCGTTCTCTTATTCTTTTGTTGACGATACCACCCTTGTTACTTCCGGGAGAACGGAAACTAAGGTTCGTACGAAGCTAATGGACATCTTCGAGGGAATTTTACTTTGGTTTCAAGTAAATTTTCTTGCACTAATTGTTTCTAAATCTAGTGCTTTTTTCTCGTGTATCTCAGGTTTGTCCTCAACTATCTGAAGTACATCTGTCTAAAAGCTCTATTACTATATGTCTGTTCCTATTACTGGCTCATGTCCGTTTCCTAAGCATCCTTCTTGAAAAAAGAAATGTCTTTTAATCACCATGTTGATTTGATTAAAATGTAGAGAACCTTGGTATTTTAATACAGATACTTCTGTGGTGCTCAATTACAGTAGTATTAATTGTATATATAGACATTGGTTTTATTTTTTTATTTATTCGTTTCAAATTTATTTTAATTTTAAGTTTTATAGATTATATAAGATTTTATCTTTGTTCTTTATCTACTTGTAGCGTTGATGATGCTTTGTTTTATATAGGCGAAATATCCGCGTAGTTTTAATTTGTATTTCCTTCGACTGGCCATAGTCCCGTTTTTTCTTCACCTTGAGATTTTTTCTTCTCTCTTTGTCCTTATACAAAGTAAAGAAGAGACTACAAATAAAAAAAATATATATCCTATTATCAAAACTTATCAAAAGTAGTAGTAGTATTATTGTAACCTAAACTTAATTCTTTTGAGCATTTTATGGGTAAATTTTAACCTTAACAAGCTATCTCGACACCGAAAATTCGTATTATTATTTCTGGTACCAAAATTTATCCAACTAAAAATACTAACATTTATGCTTTTACAGTTTGTAATATGTGGTTCTGATATTATCTAAGGTATTCAGAGAAACACTTATATATTCCGCAAACTCATTCTGAGAATTCGTTCCGTAATTTGGAAATGTTATTAGGACTTGACATACTAAACGTGGTTGCGCAAAGACGAGCGAGAGGCGAAAGATAAATTTTCACCGATACGTGTCTCAGACAAATCCCGCTTCCCATGAAATTGCTGGGAAACATTAAAAGGCAGAGACGTTGAATATGTAAGATTTACGAATATACTTTTTTCTGCTTATTTTTTAGTACCTGACACTTTTGCCACCAGAAAGTTTTCGAGACCCTCCCTGATGGTTTCTACTGTGTGAGAAGCAAGAAAGATAAATAGGTGGACTTATCTGAAACACAAATATTGCATAAATACATACCATCCGTTCTAATTCTACCATGAACTTTTTCGTCTGACATATTCCAGCTAAATTTGACTTTCTCTTTGTCCCAGACTTCAAGCCATTGGTCATTTTCTTGATTCTTTCCAGGCCTTTCCACAACAGATGCATATAAATCACAACTTTCAGAGTACGCAGAAGCAACTCTAAAAGGAACAAAACAAATGGTTTACTCACCGTTATTTTCGGCATTTCAACAAAGAAAATGACATTTTCCAAAAGAAAATGTGACCATTTTCAGTAGAACATAGCTTTCAGACTTTGCAAATTCCCAACCACACCATTGCAATGTCATTGGTTGGTACCAGGCCGTAAATGCCATTTATGCGCCTGTCATAAACTCTGTTACTTTTGCAGTCCAAATGAGATCACTAGTGCAAAGGCTAACTGCTGCCTCTGTTACCAGTCTCTCTAGGTACACAGCTGTCAGAAAATTTTCTTGACTTTGTCAAACCTCGATATTGTCTCACAGCTAAAAAACAAACCCTCTGTGAAATATACTCAATTTTGACATACCATGATATTGAGTTGTTGTCTTTTCTTACTGCTGAAACGAGTGCCCACTATATTTTATTAAATATCAGTTACTTTCGTTTCTTTTATTGTTTTGTGCAGCCTTTGTCTTCATCTTTTATTGTGAATCAAATCTATTTAAGAGTTTTTTTCCCAATTTTTAGTTTCGTTTTATTTTCATTTTTTCTCATTTTTCATTCTTTCGCGCCAAGTTCATTCTTCTATTAAAAGTTTTACCCCTTTTTTTACATTTTCCTTTGATTTTACTTATAACGAAAAAAAAGTGTGGTCAAAGATATACGTCTTACTGTCAATCTTTTGACAATAGCACCTCCTGATCCTATTTTTAAATCTACATCACATGCTGCTAGTGAAATTCCTGATGGTATTGTGATATGTAATGTCAATTCTCTAAATAAAAACGTGGCAAATCTTGTATTTTTCCAGAATGATTCGCATTTCGCCTTTTTCCACTTGCTTGCTGCAGCAGCAGCCTAATTAGTGACAAAATATCATAGCTAGAAATTAAAATTTTGCAAGCAGGAATCAGACAAATAGCAAAAAAGCTCTAGTGTTAGAATAAGACTGCAAACTAAATTGGAAACTTGTTAAACCCTTCTTGCAGTCTCAAAACAGTTGCTGGGATTTAGAATTTTGAAATATTTTTTTCAAAGTTTTTTGTCCTCTGTCAAAACTTAGTGTCTTCTTTTTAAAATTTTCAAGAAAATCTTGAATAGTTCTTTTTAATATTCAAAATGAGACAAACAGACGATAATACACAAATTTGTTGAAAGATGTTGTGATCCCTTTTCTTCCTGTTTTTGCCACCTCACTTGCAACTGAAAGTATATAATAAGTCTTGTAGTTCTAAGTATTATTATTATTTATTGAAAACGAGTCTTCAAACAGTTCGTGGTAACGAACTGTAATAAGGAGCGACCCGGCTCAATAGCAACCAAAACTCAAAAAAATGGGGTTTTGATAACAATAGCTACATCAAAAGAATCGCATTTTAATGCTGAATTTAAATATATAAGTTTAATCAAGTTTAGTTTTACCCATCAAAAGTTACGAGCCTGAGAAAATTTGCCTTATTTTAGAAAATAGGGGAAAACAGCCCCTAAAAGTCATAATATCTTAACGAAAATCACACCATCAGATTCAGCATATCAGAGAACCCTGTTGTAGAAGTTTCAAGCTCCTATCTACAAAAATGTGGAATTTCGTATTTTTTGTCAGAAGACAAATCACGGGTGCGTGTTTATTTGTTTGTTTTTTTCCAGGGGTCATCGTATCGACCAAGTGGTCCTAGAATGTCGCAAGAGGGCTCATTCTAACGGAAATGAAAAGTTCTAGTGCCATTTTTAAGTGACCAAAAAATTGGAGGGCGCCTAGGCCCCCTCCTACGCTCATTTTTTCTCTAAAGTCAACGGATCAAAATTTTGAGATAGCCATTCTGTTCTGCATAGTCAAAAACCATAATAACTATGTCTTTGGGAATGACTTACTCCCCCACAGTCCCTGGGGGAGGGGCTGCAAGTTACAAACTTCGGCCACTGTTTACAAATAATAATGGTTATTGGGAAGTGTACAGCGTTTTCAGGGGATTTTTTTTTTGGTTTTGGGGGGTGGGGTTGAGGGGAGGGAGCTATGTGGGAGGATCTTTCCTTGGAGAAATATGTCATGGGAAAACAGAAATTCAATGAAAAGGGCACAGGATTTTCTAAAATTACAATAAAAAAGAACAATGAAAAAAAAAACATGGAAAATGTTTTTCAATTGAAAGTAAGGAGTAGCATTGAAACTTAAAACGAACAGAAATTACTTCGTATATGAAATGGGTTGTCCCCTCTGCAATCCCTCGCTCTTTACGCTAAAGTTTGACTCTTTGCCACAATCCTGCTTTTTAAAACAATTAAAAATTTTAGCGTAAAGAGCGAGGGATTGCGGAGGGGACAACCCATTTCATATATGGAGTAATTTCTGTTCGTTTTAAGTTTTAATGTCGCTCCTTACTTTCAGTTAAAAAACTAGTTTTTTTTTATGTAATCATACAAAAAGAAAATGACAGAGTACTACAAAGAGAAGGAAACAAAAAATGAAAATAGCAAAATATCACTATACAACTATGAAAACGTAACTAGAGTTGAAGAAATCGGCTCCAAGCATGTCTCGAACTCTTTTGGTTGTGTTTCTTTATGAGTTTGGCAACGGCTAATGTAGGATCTGCTACGTGAAGATTACTGAGGAGCTTTGAATTGCGTGTCCAAATTGGATATATCAGTAGGTACTTTGTGAAACGTAAGAAATTGGAGCGGATTTTCAATTTATCAGTATTTTTAAGAACTTTCCAGATTGGTGCAATGTAAGGGATGTGGGGGAGAGAAAGTGTTGTACAGCATTGCGAGATAACAGCGATCGAAACGAAGCTTAACAGAAACTATGGAAGCATATGAAGCTGATATGCAGCGTTTGATGCCTTTTGTTAGGAGATGACGAGTGTGAGAAATGGTATTTCCAATGGGAATACCAAGGTAAACGATTTAGTCAGAAGGGCAGATCTTTGAATTCCCAAGTACAATTCCATGAGCAAGTAGGCCTTTTCAGTTAAAAAACACTACGTTGGACTTTTCAGCGTTAAATTCAAGACCATATTTTAAGTATTCTGCTAGCAGTTTTTGGAAAGCTTCAGAGATTTTGTCCAAAGTTCGGCTAATGTTAAAGAAATTTTGGCAGCATAAGTGACTTAGGAGATACTGAGGCCAGAGAGAATGCAAGATATGTCACACTGGCCCTGACCTTCGAGGACATAGTCATTGAAATAACAAGGTGAGGCAATTGCACCTTGCCTGGCTACTCTCTTAACTGGTACACTTCTATCCAGTGACCTTATCATTTGTCTTGTTTAGGAGGAATCTCAAAACGGACGCGCAGCTTAATGGGTCTGTAGTAGACTTTGGTTATGGGAAACCTATAGAATCTGTTTTAACTCCTGCAGATAGGTATATCAGAAACTATACTAGACAGGACATTCTGGCCGCGTCATTAGACGTGGTGTTTTTCCCTAATCTTCCCAAGATTAGGGAAGGACTATTCACAATTTTTAATGAAATTCCTGCATAGATACTACGCTCTTTGCAGAAGACAGCCATCATTAACAAGAAATGTAGCTTATAATATAAAAATGACTTACTCTTGTTTAGTAGCTGAGCCTTGATCCAAAAAACTGGTCAGTAGCTTGAGGTCTTCATTCTCAGTTATCACACTAAACAAACTGAATTTCTTAAATGAAACATACTCTTTTAGCATTACATTTCTTTGAGAGCATGTTAGTGACAAGAGAAATGGTCCTGATTCATTTTTTTCCCTCAGGATCCTTCCATTCTTAATAGATGGGACCTTGGATATCAACGAATATGTCTTAACGAGTTTCTCCATACTAAAAGAGAAAATACTATTAGTGAACTAAATTCTCTTAAAAAAAATCTAGCTTCTTAACTGTTTATGAACTTAACAGTAAATATACATTTAGACGAAACCAATCTTTGCTAGAATCTTTGCAGAAGCCATTACACACCCTGGGGGATGGTGAATCATGTACATCTCTTCTCCTTCTTTTTTTTCTCAAAATAATCATTCAAAAGTACATTTAAAGAGATATTCAATTTTTACAGTACAATTATTTAAGATATGATTTTGCAAATATTACATTTTGATATAATGTTTTAATTAATAAACTTAAGTTCAATATGAGTTTCTATTTTTCAATTACCAAATTTAAAAAGGATATTAAAGCATAAAGAATAATTTTTACATTAAGAACCTGAAATAGAGTTTGAAGGTATGAAAACTGTCTCCGTCAAACCTCTCTCAGTTGCAACTGCAACTTCACCTGGATATTTTTAGAACTGGGAAAAAGAAGTACATATTTAGTTGTAAATTTAAACCTCTTGCGCCAATACTCTATCCAAATAAGACTCTACGCAAGACAAGTGAAAGTTTAGCAGCAACATCTTACAATCCTGAGACAGATACAAGAAATCAATCTTTACAAAAAAAAAAAAAAAAAAAACTGTAAGCCAAATACAATTCAAAACTGCAACTTCACCAGGATATTTTTAGAACTGGGAAAGAGAAGTCCATATTTAGTTGTAAGTTTAAGCCTCTTGCACCAATACTCTATCCTAATAAGACTCTAAGCAAGACTAGTGAAAGTTTAGTGGCACCATCTTACAATCCTGAGACTGATATAAGAAATCAGTCTTTCTAAAAAAAAAAAAAAAAACGAAAAAAAAAAAAAATCACTGTAGCCAAATATAGAGAAAACTTGACATGGAGTAATACAACAATCACATCATTCAAAAGCCAAATGCTCTCGCATGGTCTAATTAATCCCCTTTTTGACCCCCGAGGTTCATTAGAGCAGAACAAACACACAACTACATCACAATTTATCAGCAACATCTTAATCAAAAAGGTAGCCCATGAACCAGGACAACACCCAAAGTTATAAAAACTTGCTCATTTTTGATAGGATTATTTCCAAATAAACCTAGTCTTGATAAGTATTTTGAACTGACGATTTTAATGTTTATTTTCCAAGGGTATTTTTAATTCTTTGTAAGACATGAAATTTAACAAAAAAATAAAAAAAATTAAGCATTCTCTCCCTTCTTAACACAAATGAGAAAATTATGCAAACTATGTTCTGTGTCTAAAAACAAATTAATTAACTGGAAGTAGTCCTGCATGATTGACGGACCCTGAGCACCTATGACTCTAAAATTATAATAACAAGCAATGGTGAAGCTGAGTCAATAGTAACAGAATATTGGACAAGGCTTTATAGAACAGAAATTACAAGATCTAGTGACCTTTTCAGGAGCTGGAATGGTAACATGGTAACAAAATAATACATATATTAAAGGCAAACTTACAACTCTTAGCTAGACACAACACATTAGTAGCAGAAACCAAAAGAATCAAAACAGAAAGAAAATAATAATAACTAAATCATAAACACATGACATTAAAATATACAACTCTTAACTACATGCAATGCAGCAGTAGCTGGTACCAAGGATGGTTAGCTGTCTTTGCATTATGTTTTTATTCATTGAAAAACAGTTTCTTTGGGGCCAGCTACTCCAAGCCTCTGAACTATCCTAAAATTTTGTAACCATTGAGGAAATTGAAGCAGATATTTAGCAAGCCTGAAGAAAAAGGAGTAAACTTTTCTGTTATCACATTTAGTAAAATATTTCCCAAAAATGACAACATATAGAATGTGGGGAAGGGTAAATGAATTAAAAAGAGGTGCAAAAATATGCCAATTGAAGCACAATTTCACAGAAACTACAGATGAATAAGCATGGGCAATTCTGCAAAAGGCTTGAGTCATCAGATGTTGTCAAGTGCAAGAGAGAGAGAGAGTTGGACTGATTGGAAGGCCAAGATATGTGATATTTTCTACTGGCTGAACTACAGAGGAACTAGGAGCTATTGATGGAACAGGGCTACTTTTACACCAGTTGAAAACTAAGAGCCTGTATTTCCCTGTGTCAAATTCAAGACCAAACATTCAACTGAAGCTCCAAGGGACTTCTTTCTGTCCAGTTCTAAGCCAGCTGAAGCACTTGGTGTAGATACAAAATTTCTTTCAAACTACTTTTTATAATTTGTCTTACACTCTATAAGTTCTCTTCTATGCTTGAAAGCAGCAGTATACAGCATGTCAAGGTCTGTAAAAATTACTAATCTTTAGAATTTGTTTACTTCAAGTTAGGGCAAACAATCATTTTATAAATGAATCTTGTTTAATATTTTAAAGAAAATATTTGAACTAAGCTATCAGAACTCACGAGAATTAACATCTGGACAGACAGTTCTATTTGCCTGGTTCTGCTACATTAAATTACCTTAAATCACAACTTCTAGCAACAAGGTGGAAGAACCTGTAACTATGACTCAGAGTTCATGTCATAGTTTATGAGTGGATCATCACTATTTACATATATACAGGACAGTTTGGATTTATTATTGGGTGTCACTAGATGTATTGCTGACTGGGCATTTTTGAGTACTAAAAGGGGTGGGTGTCATCTAATAAACCCTGCTAGATGATACTGATTTGTCCCACTACATCTTCCATGACTTGCTGCTCTAATTACAGTCAACACCAATCTTGAAGCTTTCAACTGATTGATACAGTAGATTTGCTGGGTGAATTCCACAGTGGAATGACATAATTGTTGAAGAAGTTGAACTCCTCATGCTTTTTGCTAAATTTTTATGCAGTTTTATGGGGGTTTCTTTTTGTTCCCATGTATTCACTGTGATTCAAAATGGGCTTAATGGTGTAACTGGTCATCATCTTAAATGCAAGGATGACATCTCATCTCTACAGTACATTAGGGTAGGCAATTAAAGCTTTTCTAGTTGTTGCTTCCAGGAGATTTGTTGTTTGGCAAAAAGGAGCTTTGTTGCTACATCCTGGACCTTCCCAAGTATCATCATGTCACACTTAAAGTGCTTAGTGGCAACAAAAATGCCAAACTCAAGATGGGGACAAGCAAGGGCTGCATAAAGCTCCTGGATAACTTTCAGTTGGAAGCTTGTCACTGAACACTTGATCAAACCAAGAGCTTTGTTTGCCTTAGCTGCTTGGTTCTGACAGTGACTATGAAATTTAAGCTTATTGTCAATGATTACCCCAAGATCACACTCTTCCTTGTCATTTTGAATGGGCATGCCAGCACCTGTAAGAGTCAACCATGTGATAGCTATAGCAGGGGTTGTTTGGACCAAAATGCAGGACTTTGCATTGATTGAACTTGAGCATCCAGGTTATAGCCCACAGACAGAGCTTGTTGACATCTTCTTATAGAGAAGAGCAATATTCTGTTGAGGCTGCTGGACCAAAGAGTTTGGAATCATCTGCATAAAGTTCCAAGCCATTCTTGCCCACCCCAGGATTGTCATTTGAATAAAAGTTAAACAGTGTTGGGCCTAGTTTGGTCCCTTGGGGGATGTAACTCTTAACATGAATTGGTATTGAGTAGATGAGGTCACCTCTTTCATCATATACATGAACAATCTGGATTTTATCAGATAGGAGGCTATGGATTCATAAGGCAGCATCATTGTCTATCTGATACACTGACACCTTGATTGTCAGGTAGTGGTGAGACATTTTATCAAAGGCCTTAGCTTGATCTAGTAGGAACACATTGACTGGAAAACCCTGCTCAAGCAGATCAGTTAAAGATTCATAAGGTAGTATTATATTTGTTTTGATAGATATCACCTTTCCTGAAGCCATGTTGTCCACCAGAAAGAATGCCATTCTTGGTCATATGCACTATAATTGTGTCCCAGACTATCCTTTTGATAAGTTTGGCCACAGTCAAGGTCAGGCTAATGGGGCAATAATTCTCAGACTGGGTTCTAGATCCTTTCTTTAATATTGGAGGAATTATGGCTGTCCACCAATCTGCAGGTAGGCTACTAGTCAGAAGGGACAGCTTGAATAGTGAACAGAGTGGCTTGGCTACTATATCTGCAAGTTCTTTAAAAAGCCTAGGATGTATACTGTCTAGGCCTTTGGCTTTGTCAGGGTATAATTTATTCAGCCTTTTTTTAAATCTTGTCCATAATGTCACAATTTTTTGCACTGGGAGCAGGGTACTGTGGCTGATCAGGGGGGTCCACAAGAAGTTGGATGCACATGTGTTGTTCAGAAAATATGCAATGTCCTCCAAATCTTCCAGCTTTTTCCTTCAGGATTGAGCAGGAATGAAATAGTTTCTCTACTCTTATCTTTAACAGATATGCATCTTCAGAATCTCTTTGGGTTGCCTTTGATGTTCAATACCAAGTTATCTTCATAGTCAGCAATGAAGTGCCTAGTCAGTTGCCTTGGTTTATTCCTTGCTCATGCAAAATGATCCCAGTGGTGTGTGCATTTGCATTTCAAATACTTTGAAAAATCCTTCTTCTTACTGTTCACAACCATTTTAACAGGCTGGTTAAGGTATGGCAGTGTTTTTGGTGTCTTCAGGAATGAACTGTAAGTGCATGTCCTCTCAGCTTGGAGCATAGTTCTTAAAGTAGCTCAATGTCTCCCTTGACAATCACTTGGTCCCATTCTACTATCTGTTATATCTCCCTGATTTTGCAGTAGTTAGTGTAAGTTTGTTTATTACAATTTTTGTTTGTTGACTAAGCAGCAAGTTATGGCAGATATGGTCACTGGCACCAATGAGAGGGAGGTATTCAGTGCTCACTAACAATTCTTGGTTTTTAGTGATTGTTAGATAACCCAAGCCCTCAACCTACTTGACATCCAGTAGATTCAGATCTCCAAGAAGAATTAAGTCCTGATTATCATGATTGGATGCTTGTTCAGCCAACTGGATTAGAGCTTGGTAAGATGCAAGGGCATCTAGGGCTTCTATATATGCAACCTATCAGTAATGGTTTACCCTCATTAATAATACTGACAACTTAAAATTCCAAGAGTTGGAGAAAAAGGGAACATATTCTAAACCAAATTGTAGGCTTTTTCAGTATTATCAAAACCTATACACCTTGTACACACATAGTTATAATAAGTAGGCCTAAAATAATGCAGTTTACTGTTTAATATATGCCTACAACATAATAGGCCTATATTAAGGCGAGTTGTACAATTGAGGATACTGAAATTATATTGTAAAAATTGCCCTCTAGTAGCCTACTTAATGCTGTATTTAAAAGCAATATGAACTGAACATTACCAATGCCTTAACAAAGAGAAAAACAGGAAAAAAGCAACATCATTCAAAGGACAAATTCTTGTCCTTTTTTAAGCACTGACAATGTCCTGTTTGTACTATATTTATTGATGTTGGGTACACATTTTGCTTAATTGTCAGATTATTGGGTGTTGCTTTCTTCAAGAAGTTTAACTAGCCTATTTTTATCTGGTCTAGTGGACTTTTAAAATACATTTCTTTGTTACTTTTTATTATAATTTGTACTTCTATTTATTTTTAAAAACAAACTTTATTGGAAGTTTGGACACTTTACATTGTCATTAGGCCTGCTAGCCAACTCTGTGTTGGCAGTTGCTGGGTCTAATTTGTTTCTTATGCATGATTCTGTTTTATTGTTTCAGTAATTGACTACATGGACTCCTGTAGGGACAGATAATGTAAATAAATTTCTGCCTAGATTACTCTAGTGTATACATATAGTGGAGTTGGAGTCTAACTGTGTTGGCTACAATTAGACTAGTCTACATACGCTGTTACAAAGTAGGCCTACAAAGAACTGTTTTCTAAGCTTGTTTACTTCTCAATAACCCTAATTCCAGACTTTTTCATGGAGAGAAATCGTTAAATAGGATTTCTTCTTCTTATTCAGCAGACGGGCTTTTCAGTTGATACTATTTAGCCCTTTTCCTTTTGGCTCACTCTGTGAGATCGACAGAGCTATGGAGCTGGTTTGTCTTGTATGATTTGTATCTGCTCAGATTTCTTGAAGTATATCTTTTGATACCAGCAGTTGAATTATAAGAGAGTATATATTGATCTCTGTGCTCTGCGGGAGATTATGGTCAGCAAGACTCTTGGCTGTTAGTGGAATTTTGTGGTGTTTGAAGCATTCTACCATTTTACGTCGCAGGGTATACTGTGCAGACGTCAGCATATTACATTCAAATAGGCAGTGATCTATTGTTTCATTCTTAAGATTACATGACCTGCAAAGGGGGGACGAGGGAACTTCGCCACTTGAATTAGGAATCTGATATGAAAATGCCCGAAAATTTAGCCCATTTGAACCTGACCGAATCCTATGATAAATCTTGGAAACGTGCTTACTTGGGAAAGGTGATGGGGTAGGATTCTTATTAATTATCAGTACCTCTGTAAATCTCCAGCGGTAAATATCTCTAATGGGGATTGGTCTCCCACTTGGCTGGTCAATATTTAAAGCATTTTTGGCTATTTCATCTGCCTTATGGTTACCTATTATACCTGAGTGGCTTGGAATATACTGTATATGAGTTAAAATACCTTTTGAAGCAAAAATATCAATAATCCTAATACAAAGAAATGTGTCAATATCCATCTTATTTTGAGAAGCTGACGAAAGAAGCTCTAGGCTTGACAAAGAATCAGAATATATTATAATATTATTAATATTAACTTTCATATATTCATTAACCATGAGGAAATCTAGTGCCATGATTATGGCGTTTAGCTCGGCAGACATTACAGATGAATTATCTTGTAATCTCTCTCCTAAAGCGATATTATGGGTTGGGAAGAAAGCTCCGCTTGCCACTTTCTCATTCATTTTGGACCCATCTACAAAAATTTGGAAATAGTTTTTATAAGCAACATTATTTATTTCGGCAAATTTTTTCTGAATAAAAGAAATGGGGGTAAGTTCTTTGGTCCACTTTGAGAAGTCAGTCTTTATTATGGGGGTTGACCAACTCCAAGCGGGGGTTTGGGGGAATGTGGGTGCAATAGATTTTACTGGCACTGGGAACATCTTCTGGATATTTGCATAATCATTTGCAACGCCTCTAAACATAGATGGATTTCTTAACCAGTTATGCAGGGTATGAGAATCATTGGCTTCAATTTTTGTAAGGTACTTAATTAGTAGAGATCTTCTTCTTTCATTTATTGGTGATAGTCCACTCTCAGTAAGCAGAAACTTAGTTTTTGTTGGTTTCCTAAGACCAAATATAAGACGAATTATATCATTTTGTGTCGTTTCGATTTTTTGCATGTGGGTCTTAGCACAAGCACCATACACTATGAGGCCATAATCAATATGGGGTCTTATATATGATTTATAAAATTGGATTAGTGTTTTCTCATTACAGCCCCAAGGTGTGGCTAGTAGCCTTTTAATTATTCTTGTTTTTCTATAGCACTTTTTTATTGTATTTGTGATGTGGAAGTGGAAATTTAGTTTTTGGTCAAGTATGAGCCCTAGGTAATTAATTTGATTGTCCTCTGGGATAAGTATTCCATTTAATGTTAGCCTAGCATCATAATGATTTCGCTTATGGTGGAATTGGATAATTTTTGACTTTGTGGGTGCAGTAGGTAAAATGGACTTTTGGGAGAACTTTTCAAATTGGAAAAGTGCATTTTGCAACTTTGAATGCGTAATCTCGAAGGTATTGCCAGTTGCCCATAATACCAGATCGTCAGCGTACTGTAGATTGGTATGTGGGAGGTTCATGTCCCACAGAAAAAGTGAAAATAGGAGGCAGCTCAGGACTGCACCCTGTGGAAGGCCTTTGGTTATTGAAGTTTTGGGTGAAGAGGCTGAACCTACACAAACAATGAAACTTCGGTTTCTATAAAGGATTTTATGAAGGATACAAGTTTGGGGGGTAGTCCAAGGTTGTGCTTTTTTGTAGCCTAGCTCAAGAGCATCTTCTTCTTCTTATTCAGCAGACGGGCTTTTCGGTCGATACTATTTAGCCCTTTTCCTTTTGGCTCACTCTGTGGGATCGACAGAGCTATGGAGCCGGTTTGTCTTATATGATTTGTATCTGCTCAGATTTCTTGAAGTATATCTTTTGATACCAGCAGTTACCAGCCTAGGTACCAGCCTAGCTCAAGAGCATTAATTCAAGAACACTAAATTATTTTGTTTCTTCGCGCAATAACGTTCAATCTGTGTTGCCGAATCTGTTTTGCCTACCATAGAGTTACAAAGTAATATATGATATATAATTAGAATATTGAATTACTAATATTTTTATCATTTGCTCTATTGAACTCACTCTAATGCATTTGTTGGCCGGAACAGTCCATTACCTAATTGGACTTTAGCATCTACAATGCGTTTAGCATTGGTAAAAACAATTTATTTTGAAGATTTGACTTTTCAGATTTCCCAACTTCAATTTGGTATTTTTGACAGTTCATATTATTGACTGACCAATAAAGTGAACATACCTCTCGATGCCTTGTTTTATGTTCTTTACGAATACAATAATCGTTTATACTGCAAATTTCAATTGAAGCACTTTTTGACCTGACCTGACCTAACCTAACATAAACTAACCTTATTATAAGCAATTTTGGCCCTGAAAAAATGTAGTATTATTTTGTTGAAAACAACCAAGAAAACGGTGCTAAGAAAACGTAGTATTATTTTGTAAAAAACAACCGATAACTCATATTTTAACTCTTGCGTCATTTTTAAGAGCTCAAGAAAATCAGGCCCTACTTTGCCCCCCCCCCCCAGGATTTTGACAAAATTACGCCATAGCTGAAAAATCACTGCCTTACTGACAAGGTTACCGCTACTTAAATAAAAAATAAATCTATGGCAGACTTAGCGTTGCCTACAATCTTCAAAGAATTCGCATTCTTGATGTTTCGTGTCTCTCTGAACAGGTCACTTGTTAATGCTCTTTCGGGAGTCTAATTTACTTTCACAAAATGCAATCAAGTCTGTAAACGATTTTACCATACAAATTCTGTATCTATTTCAAGGGTATATGGAGCTTGTCGGAGTTAAAAACACAATAATTATTTTGAGATGTTCAAACCACAAATTCTTTGTTCGCTCTGTGGCAAATCTTTCAACCGTGTATTTCTTTGTTCTTCGCTTTTATTTTTAATTTGTTCTACTCCTCGTTCTTGTGTACCTTGCTACCATATATTTCTTTATTCTTCTGTTTGGTTTCGAATCATTTTAATTCTTGCTGCTGCTTATCTTCGAAACGGATATTTCTTTGTTCTTCATTTATGTTTTTGACTCGTTGTAATTGTCACTGACGCAAGCATTCCAATGGTATGTTTCTTTGTTTTTTGTTTTAACATTATTTTAGACATTTTTTAAAAATCCGCTTTACCTTAGTTGGTCGGATGAGTTTTGTCATATTTGACGGTGTATGTTGTTCATTTGTCCTCTATTCATTATAAATCTGACTAAAACACCTTCTGTGAAAAGGCTAATTACACTTGGTATTTTATATTTAGTTATGTTCCTTTGGAAACGTGCTCATATTTGTGACGTCAATCACATAACATTTCTTGTCAATCATATGTTTTTTGTGTAATTTTTCCTGCTTCATAGTCACTAAGAACGCTACAACCACTACAGAGGCAATGTGCTCAAAAGTGCAACGTCACTAACGTCTTTTTCCAAAATTAAGGCTCTTAACGAATGTTCTCAAACTCGTGACCTATATAGATTTTTTTTTTAGGCCAGAAGATCCTAGGATGTCAATTTGCCCAAAAAAACAAAAATGATCGAGCCGTTTTTGAAAAAATAATACATAAATAAGTACATTACAGTGCAAAAAAGGGCATTTATTTGCTTACGACAGTGTTTATCGAACGTATTCATGCTCTCCAGCTTTTTATTTTACTCCATTTTCCTTAAACTTAACACATCTAATGTATTTAATAATTGCATTAGTGCGTGAGATTAATCATCCAACTCACGTAATTTATGAATTTTGAAACTAATATGTTGTTCCCTTCGATCGGCGTCTCTCTTTTTACCACACACAGCTCTTAATCTTCTAGCCACCTAATCTGCAAATAAGCGTGACTGTAACCTTAACGTCTTTCAAGCAGTGTTGCCAGATCTAAAAGAGACAATTGTGCTTTCTTGAGCCTACAATTATGTTTTCTTGATAGAACTCTACAACGTTTGTTGTTCTATTCCCCAAATTCATGATTAAGTTAATCAGTTTTATGTTGACATTTACTTTGATGAAAGACAGGCCCAACTCTATCTTACCTACACAAACATACTAGCTAGGTATTTATTAGGCTTATTGGTTGTCTGTTCAGGCGGTCCATCCAGAAGTAAAATAAGGTACTTGCACAAGTGACCTCCCATTTTGGTCACTTTCTTAAACCATTGCTGAGTTTTGCCCTGTTTTAAGTAATTTAAATTATTCTTACCATACCGAGAAGCAGCCCGAGGTGTTTCTTCTTTATTTGTTTATGGAGGTTTAAGAAATTCAAATTCGTCGGCGGACCTGCTGCTTTCTTTTTACTATAAAACAAGTAAATAATAATCAGCCTTAAATCCCATATGATAAAGTTGCTACATGTCACTTATTTAAGAAAACTCCAAAAGTTTTTCCACGAAAAAGTTTTTCGAAGAAAAGTAAAGAGCTGCATTAAACCATGATGAGCAGCTATAAATTTCAGTATTTTTTCAACCTCTTACATTGTAAATAAATAAATACGCATTAAAATCTGCTATAAAACATTCCGAAAGAAGAAAAGGCTTAGCCTGTTGTTCACAATTTGTACACAATCTTTCTATGATGTAGGATCATTTCAACCCTTATTAGGCTACACCAATTAAGACAGGGCGTGTAACAGATTTGGAGTGCTACTGACAGATTTCTCAAAATGGCTCCAGCTAAATAACGAATATTTTGACTATGTGGTGTAACAGCATTCTGGCCTTGTAGCATAGTTTTTCCTCATAAGGGCGTAACTTTGCATTATTAAAAACTAATTTAGTTGATAATGTGAACAATAGATTCCCAGAAATTGATGAAGAAATTTCTGTCTATAGAATCTAATTGAAATATAAATATCTCCTTAAACAATGAAATATAAATATCTCTTAAAACATCGTTAAGTAATGCTTTAATTTGAATAATTAGCTCAAATAGGGATTCACGTAGTGAATTTATCAAAATTGAGATACATATTGGTTCCCGGGGTTTAATCCACTAATAGAAACCAATTAATCAGTCAAATTCGGCAGGACATGAGACTTATTAGTTAATTTTTACATTCTGTAATCTTTGGAGATCAATTATAGCTTGTCAATAGATAATTTTCAAAAGGTTTCCCCTCACTTGAGATACAGGGTGAGAGCAGGTTTATGTCTCTGTGAATTTTTTTTTGATTTTTTGGAAAAGGAAAGACAAAGTATTGAACAATTTGATTTAATTGGTTAATTAAATGTTAATTAATTAGTTAATTATGAGAAATAATTAGCTAATCGACCCGTTGTGCATAGAGTATTTAGCGAAAATAGCAATGAAGGCCACACAGCCTTTCCATTACAAACAAATACAAAGTTGAAACAATAGGGAAAATCTTTTCAAGATAGTGGAAATCAATTCTGTGAATTCAACTTTGTGTTTGTTTGTTAGGGTATTTGGCCTTCTAGTAGTGGCTATGTTTATTTCATTGCTTATTGTTTTTGTGGAATGTTGAAAGCACAGGTATCAATCAATCAAATATCCCCGTTATTTTCTAATATTTTGCTACTTCTAATTTTAATCCCACCCCCACTGCCCCCTCAAGAAACGAAAACTGTGCACTGACCTATTCTGTTTATTAAAACAAACTTAATCTGAATTTGTTTTTTTCTCCTTTTATTATAAAAATTTCAGAACGATATAACAATTTTACAACTCATCCTCAAATCCACCGATAATTTTTACTTGTGTATATTTTGAAACCCTTTCCTCTGGACAATTAAAGATCAGCATAGCAGCATTCACGGCTCTGCCAATTTCTTCCAGTGCAGGAGTATTCAAAGCAGGGACTATCTTGTTCGACCAGCTGGTTTATGCCGCTTATTTTTTTTATAAGAACTGAGCCAATAGGATCCTTTACGCCACGTTGGGTACAAGTCACTACTTATTCTTGTAATAGTTCTCTGTATAAATATACAAGTATACAATATGTATAACTAGCAGGGTAGCTCAAGAAACCGGACAAAGAAAAAGAAAAGAAAAATACATGCACATAAATATACAATGAAGACATACGTGAACATAAACATAAGTAAACTCATACAGGAATGGTTATTAAGGCAAACACACAAACATACGAAGAAACTTTCCTTAGACAAGCCAAACTAACACATGAGTGGATGAAAAGGATCTAATCGTTAAAAGCCTCTTTATTTAACTTGAAATCCAACTTATTAAATGACATGGACATGGCGATAGCCTGCACGTTCAAGGCCATAGCCAGAGGAGGGAGGGGTATTTAATTTGGAGGGGGTCGGGGGACTAAAATAACGAAAAAACAAATTAAAAAATTTTTATATGTATTTTTGTCAAGTTTTTTACAAATCAGACGAAAAATTCAGGGGGGTGGTCAGACCAAGCTTCCTTAACTAAGCTTAATTTAATTTAACTAATCTTCCTTAGTTAAATTGGCTTAATGCGTTTGCTTATAAAGGGGTGACAGTCTTGTTCTTATTGCTAGGTTATTCAGGTCCACCTGGGGATACTTTTGTTAAAGTTAGTTTTCAGAAAAGTGGTAGTTTTTCAGAATTCCACTAACTTAGGGCAATACCACGCTTCAATAAATTTGACCCAATTTTACCAATATATTTTGCATAAACTGTGCAGCAGTAATTTATGTTGGTTTTAAATTTAATCCTCACAAAAAAAATACTAGCTTCTGCAAAAAAAATTATTTTTTAAATTTGTTTAAAAAATAAAACTTATAGCCTAAAGCAATTGGTCTCCTTTGTAGAGACAAAATTTAATTTCTTAAATGATAGTATTTAGGAATACGCTTACTTCAACTGTTGTTTGCATTTTTTATCTGCATTTTAATGTGTCGAAAACAAATTTCTTTTTTTCAATCAATATACAAAAAAGAAAAAAATTGCAAGGGTGGCGATAAAAAAAAGTAAAAAGTAAAAAAGGATAAAGCGTCAAAGTGTTTGAAAAGCCTTCTTGTGGATTTTTATTTTTGTATAGCCTATTAATGAAATATCTTTTATTAGAGTATTTTGAGAATACTGCTTCTATATTTTCAAAAGATATCACCTTCTTCTTATTCTTCTGGTTAAAGTATTTGTGATGACTGTAGAGAGTGATGTTAATACGGATGTCGAAAAGTTTTAATTTAAACATACAAATTTAAACAAATTAAATTGTTACATATAACTTAATGCGTAATAGCTATTACCTGAACTTATATAGTATAAATAGTACTAACTTTTAATTCATAAACTTGGGCTTTGTTTAAACGATAAAAACTAAAACGAACAACAATCTCTCACTCTTTTCTACTAAAAAATTAAAACAACTAAAAATAGCGACGCCAGAGAGATTCGAAAGACTATTTATCTTAATATACACACGCTAGCCAATTCTGCCAAACATACTCGCACGAATGTTTTATCCTTAAAATTTTTTTCGTTCAATCAGTTAAGCTGCGGTTTTATTTATTGATATGGTCATCTACACCAGCGGTAAATTTTCACGAGAGTTTGGGAGAGGATGGAGGTGTTTGTTCTGAAACTGGGAATCTAAGATAAATTATATAGGCCTGTAAAACACGACGGAAATATACGATTAAGCACATGAGTATAAACAATTAATAAAAAGGCAGGGCTACAAAACCCCTTTGTCTAAGTCCTGGAAAAGGAAATGATTAGAAAACTTGATAGAAGCTTTTATTACCTATAAGAAAGATAGAAGCCATCTTGGTATTCGCACAAATACCAGCCTCCAAATTCTTTAATGCTCCAAGGTTGTACCTTTGCCATATACGAACAGTAAAAATCAACAGGGCCAAAAGGAAAATTGACAGCAAATCGAAAATCTTCCCGAAACACAGGTACTATTTCTTTTGGCTGGGCAACCCTTCTTTTTCTTCTGAGGGCTGCTAAATTTCGCTGTAGTGCCATCTCAGATGTAACAACCTTATTGCCACAGCAAGGGTTGTGCATCTTCTCTTTTCGAAAAATAAACTCTTTTTTCTTCAACACAGGCTGGAAACCTTTCATTTCTCGCTTGCCAACTCCTTTTAACTCTTCTGCAGCTAACTTGAAGTGCTTTTCAGAAATTGATCCTTCAGTTTTCATAATAGCGTAGCATAAAAATTACGATTGATGTTTTTCAGTCTAACTCTGAAATGTAAATGATAAATTGAAGCGTCCCACTCGTTTTGTGCTTTAAATCACGTGATCTTTGTCACGCTTAAATATCGTGATCTTTGTGCTTTATCTGACGTCATCTTCTCACCCATTTGTTGTTGAAACCAGCGGAGCTGGTTCTATGGATCCAGGCTCCGCCTACTTTAGAAATTGATGGTGTACTATTAAGAATTTGATGGTGTACATTTGTAACTGGACGGTGTAACTAAGTGCATGACTGCAGTATACTGTTCATCAATTGAAAAAGTACCCAAAAGTAGTTTCATTGAAATTTTTTTCTATAAGTTTGATTATAAATGTTCATATTAGTTTATTTATAAACCAACAACCAGATCGGTTAGAATCGAGGCCATCCTTGATATTTCAATGCATAAGCTGGCAACGCCGATGCCGGACTTTTAAGTGAAAGTTCACTTTGGCTAGCCATATTTACCTCATATATTGAAGTGAATGGTCTATCCCTCCTCCCCACTTATGCGAAGCTATCGAATATTGGGGATTCGCTTCGAATGTAAACTGAGTTTGTTGTGGATTGCTTACCACTTTTGAAATACTTTGTCGTAATGAACTGTAAGTTAGGAATGACACAACTCACTATTAACCAAAATTGAAAAAAAAGGAATTTGATAGCAATCAATATTTAAAACGAACTGAATTTTTATGCATATTCCAAAACTGTATGATATTCATAAATTTAATGTTACCCATCAGTTCCAAGCCGGAGAAAATTTGCCTGATTTTCAAAAAGGGGATAAGCACATCTTAGCATCAAATGATACTAATGAAAATCATTCCATCAGATTCAGTTTACAAGAGGAGCCTATTGAACAAAATTTCCGCTCCGCTCAGCAAAAGTGTAGTATTTTACATTTTTTTGCCAAAAGATAATGGATATTTTTTTTTTCCCAGGGATGATTGTATTGTCCAATGGTCATAGAAAATTGGGAGAGGACTCATTCGAACGGAAATCAGCCATATGTCCTTTCTAAGTGACCAAAAATATTTAAGAGTAAGCAGTTGCAGGCAGAAATTTCCAAGGGGGATGAAAGCTTCCCAGGGAGAAATTTCGATGGCCGGGAGGTGGGGGGGGAGGAGGAATTACCAGAATAATTTTTTTCCCAATCCAAACAGCTTTATTAACGAAACACAATGTGACAGCAAGTTGCACTAAAACAAAACAAGCAAAAATATTCTTTCAACTGGTTGAAAATAATTCATGTCAATTCCAAATCACGAAATAATTATAAAAACGATCGAAAATTCACTAAAAACTACGCTATCGACCGAAAAATTAACTAAAGTACGAAAAATTTTCTGGGGGACATTTTCAGTGAGGAGGGAATGATCTAGACGGAATTTTACAAAGAGAGGAGTAATTAAAGCAGGGGAGAAATTTTCACGAAGGAAGTTTTGTGGGAGAAGGATATTCAAGAAAAATTTGACACGGAGAGAGGAGCCCAAATTCCCAGCAAGGTATTCCCACATCAGATATTAAACGAAAAAACAATGTTTTACTGAAAATGAGGAGCAATTTTTAAACTTAAACGAACAAAAATCGTATCGTATATGAAGGGAGCATCCCCTTCCTCAATTTGCTTTTTGCGTTAAAGTTTTGCTTTTGGCCCAGTCCCTTAGGAACGATTCCTGAAAAGCATGATTGTTTAATTAGAACAAGAAGCATGCAGTAAAACGAGAGAGGATTTCAAAATTACAAATGATTATATATGTCAGATTATTTATTTTGAATTTGTGCCCTTGCAATTTTTGCACCCAGGGCGAGTGCCCCCTTAGTCCCCCTTCCCTTAAAGGATCTATGGGGAAAGGGGTGTTGTAAGACTTGTGTAAAAGAAAAGTCTAAAATGTATTTTTAAAATATGTTTTCTGATAATTCTGCTCCGAATTTTCTTCTGCTAGTCTAAGGGGAAATAAAGTCTCTTTGTTCAGAGGGGTCATAACAAATATGAGCCAAAGCTGAGACTCGACCATTAATTGGGTCGCGTTTTCTATTTAATTTGGTCAAAGTTGAGCTGCTTTCACTATTAAAATGTTCTTCACTTTTTGTTATTGTATTACTACAAGAAAACGTAAATGCAAATTAAATCCCTTTTCTATACCACTTTCTTCTTGTTCCACTTTCTGTTGCTTTTTTAAAGTTTGTTTTGAGCCAAAGAAAGAAAGTAGATCTGCCCTTTATTGGTTTTATTAGGCTATTACAACCAAATAAAATAATTGGAATAATATCATTTCGGCAGGGGGCAACTTTCTCTTCCCCCCCCCCCAAAAAAAACGATGCCATTGTTAAGGTGGAACTGACAGGGAAAGTTTGGAGATACTGAACTAAATCGAAATACGCGATAGGAATGTAGGTTGTCAAAAGGGCGTATCAGTAATATCTCAGAAATGGCTTAGAGTATTACGTCAAAATTTTTAGGACATGTAGAGTGGGTATTAAATCAAGTAAGGTATTAACTATGCGCACACTACTACTACTTTTACTCTAACTACCACTAGCAAGGGTAAATGCATTAAGGTGAAATTTTGAGGAAATGTTTAGGAGGATATTGTACTAATTCAAAACATAGTATGCGTATATGGGTGGTCATTCGCCTATTTTTTACATTTAGGCTTTGATATTGGGAAGGGTGATATTGGGAATATACTCCTGAGTTACTGCTGATACATAGGGCATCGAATTGATATTTCAGTTGCTGCGTCTTTCTTATAAGAACAAGTATCAAGCTTCTCACCTAACCTTGATGCGGCGATGATCGAACTTATCCGTGCTTATTAGGCATTCCAATTACAAACAAGAGAATTTGGAGAATTATTGGAGTGTCGATTAGATACTATAAGTAAAAACTAAAACCATTAAACATTTCCTAGAAGATATACCCCACACTCCTTACTACTTACCGATTTGAATCATTTGGAAGAGATAGATTATAGACAATAACAAGAGCTAAGAGCTCATATGGCACTAGTGACGATCCCCGAAGAGCCAAGAGCTCATATGGTATGAGCTCTAGCAAAATTATAAGAATCAATAGATTGATTTAAAAGGAAAATCGGAGGCTTAATGCTGGCCGGGATTTAAAATAAGAGGTCCTTCTAAATATCAAAATTCAGAACAAAATTCGAATTATCAAAATTTTGAATTATCAAAATTCGATCACCCACTCGAAAGTTAAAAATACCTCACTTTTTCTAATTTTTCCTCTCCCTTCAGCCCCCCAGATGGTCAAATCAGGAAAAATGATTTTATCAGGTCAATTTGTGCAGTTTCCTGACATGCCCACCAATTTTCATCGTCCTAGCACGTCCAAAAGCACCAAACTCGCCAAAGCACTAAACCCCACCCCTAACTCCCCCAAAGAGAGCGAATCCAGTACAATTACGTCAATCACGTATCTACAACATTTGCTTATTCTACCCACCAAGCTCCATCCCGATTCCTCCACTCTAAGCGTTTGCCAAGATTTCCGATTTCCCTCTCCAACTCCTCCCAATGTCAACAGATATGGTCAGGATTTGAAATAAGAGCTCTGAGACATGAGTTCCTTCTAAGTATCAAATTTCATTAAGATCCGTTTGCTCGTTCTTAAGTTATAATACCTTAATTTTTCTAATTTTTCCAAATTAACACCCCCAGCTCCTCCAAAGAGAACGGATCCGTCCCAATTATGTCAATCACGTATCTAGAACTTGTGCTTATTCTTCCCATCAAGTTTCATCCCGATCCCTCCACTCTAAGCATTTTCCAGGATTTCTGTTTCCCCCCTCCAGCCCTTTATGTCCCGGATCCAATTCGAGTCGAAAATGGAGCAGCTTAACACCTCCAGCTCCTCCAAAGAGAACGGCTCTGTTCCAATTATGTCAATCACGTATCTAGAACTTGTGCTTATTCTTCCCATCAAGTTTCATCCTGATCTCTCTACTCTAAACATTTTCCAGGATTTCTGTTTCCCCCCTCCAGCCCCTTATGTCCCGGATCCAATTCGAGTCAAAAATAGAGGATCTGAGACATAAGATCCTTCTATTTATCAAGTTTCATTTAGATCCAATCACCTATTCGTAAGATAAAGATACCCCAATTTTCACGTCTTCCAAGAATTCGGTTTCTCCCTCCACCCCCCCCCCAATGTCAGGGGATCTGGTCGGAATTTAAAATAAGAGCTCTAAAGCACAAGATCCTTCTAAAAATCAAATTTCATTAAGATCTGATCACCCATTCGTAAGTTACAAATACTTCATTTTTCTAATTTTTCAGAATTATCCCCCCCCCCCGTACTCCAACAAAGAGAGCAAATCCATTCCAGTTATGTCAGTTCCGTATCTTGGATTTGTTTTTATTCTTCCCACCCAGTTTCATCCTGATTTCTCCGCTTTAAGTATTTTCTAAGATCCCCCCCCCCCAACTGCCTCCCGCAATGACACTGGATCCGGTTGGGATTTAATATAAGAGACCTGAGTTACGAGGTCCTTCTAAATACGAAAGTTCATGAATATCCGATCAATCCTTCGTAAGCTAAATATACGTCATTTTTTTCTAATTTTTCAGAATTAACACTCCCCCCCCCCCAACAAACTCCCCAAGATAGAGCAGATCCGTTCTGATTATGTCAATCATATATCTAGGACTTCTGCTCATTTTTCCCACTAAGTTTCATCCCGATCCCTCCACTCTAAGCGTTTTCCAAGATATTAGGTTCCCCCCAAACTCTCCCCCCCCCAATGTCACCAGATCTGTTCGGGATTTCAAATAAGAACTCTGAGACACGTATCCTTCCAAACATGAAATTTCATTAAGATCCCATCATCTGTTCTTAAGTTGAAAATACTTCATTTTTTCTATTTTTCCCGAATTAACCGGCCACCTACTCCTCCCAGATGGTCAAATCGAAAAAACGACTATTTCTGATTTAATCTGGCCCGGTCCCTGATAAACCTGCCAAATTTCATCGTCCTAGCTTACCTGGAAGTGCCTAAACTAGCAAAACCGGGGCAGACCGACAGAATTTGCGATCGCTATATGTCACTTGGTTAATACCAAGTGCCATAAAAAAAACCTCAAATTTGAGGAAAAAATTGACCTGAGCAAATGTTGTGAAACAGGAAGCATAGAACATATTTCCAATTTTCTGTAAAGTATGTTCGCCAATCCGCTTGATGATAACGCTCTGAGGTCTATATCTGATATAGTGCTAAATCAGAAGTTTCAAAGGCAGTAAATTTGCAAGAATACTGATTTGGCACACATTGGGAGGTGTAATGGACCACTATTTTCCATTCTTTTTTTTTTACTAGTTAGCTTGCTTTATGATTTATTTGATTGAATATTTAATATATGCGCTATATCGTGAAAGATTACTAGATTTAGAATAAAACCTAGGAATTCCTTAAAGAATCCAGAAGATCGTAAAATTCCCCAAATTCCTAAATAAAAAGTTTGCCCCTAACAGACCTTAAAAATCCGTATTAAATCAGGATTGCAGTTTGGAAAATTCCCGTTTTCTGAATATCAAAATTACTTATTCCTTAAGCTAGTTTTAAATTTTTTGTAAGTTAGTTTTTAGAGAAAAAGAACGTCTTCCCATTTCTTTTTTGGTATAGAAAAGGGTAATTTTTAGCAAAACCAGGCGACATGAGCGAAAATAGCCTCTTCGTGAAACCCCTGTTAGTTAAGCAGATAATACTCGCTTCAAATAAGTGAGGGGGACTTGGGAGCTAGCTAAAACTACCAAAATATGACGTAGTCTGTCCCTTCCTCAACCTTCGGTCTTTCTGCTAAAATCTTAATGTTCTATAAAACTACCACGGTCCTTGTGTTTGATCAGTCTCTCATAAATAATTTACAAAAAGGGAAGCCCCCCCCCCATGCAGAATAATTTCTGCTTGTTTTAAGTTTTAATGTTGGGGAGATTTTCTTTATTTAACATAAATCGAAATAAAACCACCTATTTAATACCTCCTTACGCTAAAGTTTACTCTTTCTCTCAACTCTACTTTTCAAAACAGTAAAAGAATTGAGCATAAAGAGCGAGGCGTCGAGGAGAGAGCAGCTCCTTTCATATACGAAGTAATTTCTGATCGTTTTAAGTTTTAATGTCGCTCCTTACTTTCAGTTAAAGATCTTGTTTTTTATTTAATTTCTGAAAGTTTTTGAATTAATGCATGTTTTGATTTTGGCTCTCCGCAGAGGTATAATTAAAAACGAAATTTGCATATTTATTTTTTTGGCTAAATGGCTTTCTTATAATTTTGATCGAGAGATCTTTAGAAAATAAGGAGCAGAGGAGGAGGCCTAGTTACCCTCCAATTTTTTGGTTACTTAAAAAGGCAACTAGAACTTTTAATTTTTTACGAACGTTTTTATTAGTAAAAGATATACTTAACTTACGAATTAGCTTACGCAACAAACTTCTGTCTTCGCAGTTTTATTACGTATGTGAGGGGGTTCAACCCCTCATCAGCATCCCTTTTTTTACACTAAAGCTTGAATTGTGTCCCAATTCCTTAAGAGTGACCCCTGAATCCCAAAAGCCGTAGAATAAATAGTTGAAATTACTAAAAATACTGTAGCGTAAAGAGCGAGGTATTAGGAGGAGGTGAACCCTTCATATGCGTAATAATTTCATTTCGTTTTAAGTTTTAATGCTTCTCCCTACTTTCAGTTGAAAAAACTTTTTCATGCTTATTTTTATTCATTATTTTTTTTTTTTAATAATGCTAGAAAATACTGTGCACCCTTCATGGAAAATTTCTTCCCCCATGGAAAGTTCCCCCACCATATCCCCCTCTTCTCAATCTCTCCCCCCAACCAGAAAATCCTCTGAAAACTCCTGTACACTTCCCAATAACCATTACTATATGAAAGCACTCGTCAAAGTTTGTAACTTGCAGCCCCTCCCACGGGGACTGCGAGGGAGTAAGTCGTCCCCAAAGACATGGTTATGAGACTTTTCGACTATGTTGAATAAAATGGCTATCTCAGAATTTTCATCCGATGACTTTGGGAAAATAATTAGTGTGGGAGGAGGCCTAGGTCCCCTCCAATTTTTTGGTCACTTAAAAGGGGCACTAGAACTTTCCATTTCCGTTAGAATCAGTCCTCTAGCAACATTTTAGAACCACTGGGTCGATAAGATCAACCCTGGAAAAAAAAACAAAACAAAAAAAAACAAACAAATAAATACGCATCCGTGATCTGCCTTCTGGCAAAAAATGCAAAATTCCACATTTTTGTAGATAGGAGCTTGAAACTTCTACAGTAGGGTTCTCTGATACACTGAATCTGATGGCGTGATTTTCGTTAAGATTTTCGTTCTATGACTTTTAGGGGGTGTTTCCCTATATTTTCTAAAATAAGGCGAATTTTCTCAGGCTCATAACTTTTGATGGGTAAAACTAAACTTGATGAAATTTACATATTTAAAATCAGCATTAAAATGCGATTGTTTTGATATCTATTGGTATCAAAATTCCGTTTTTTAGAGTTTTGGTTACTATTGAGCCGGGTCGCTCCTTACTACAGTTCGTTACCACGAACAGTTTGATTGTAGGCTTAAAAAATATAGAAAAAAGAACAATACATCACTATCAAATCAGAAAAGTTAAAAATGAAAGCCATGGAGAGCAGAACAAACAAACATCAAATCGACCAAACAGACACATCAGTAGTAGTAACGTCCCTTGTTTTGTCAATAATAGAAGTCAGGATTACACAAAATTATATATTTATCACGTCAGCCTTTCAACTTTTCGTTTGTTAGCATATGTATCTAACTTGTTTGAGCCATTTTAGCGATTAGAAAATAAAACAAGTTATTCAGTGTTGAAAACTTTAGCGCAAAGAATAAGGTGTCGAGGTGGGGGCAACTCCTTCATATGTAGAATAATTTCTGTTCGTTTTCAGTTTTAATGTTGCTTCTTTCATTAAAGGAGTCTAATATTTTCATAAAAATTATGAAAAATATAAATATTATTAAAATCAGAAATTATATTAGAATTGAGGTATTGGGTTGAATTGAACCTATCTCCTCTTGTATTCTAATTTATAATTTTCAATGCAATTGGTTTCTACTTGGATTCGTCAAACGAAAAAAAAAAAGAATCTACAAGGAAATTAGAAAGGTTAGTAGAAGAACAAAGAGGAGGTACATGGTTCATCTCCCCTTAGGTTTTTTATGCCCCCCCCCCAAGTTTTTTTTAATGTAAGAAAATTAAAAAGTATAATAAAAAACGAAGAGAGTGAAAGCCAAAACTGATGATTTATTCTGCACCCCCTATCAGGTATTTATCATGTATATCCTGATAAAAGCATATTTTTAAGTATTACAGTTTAACCTAGACAAACCTAATTACTTCGACCTTGTTTGTTTATGATTAGGCCTATAGGTTACTATACTGTACTGCTGTTAAGCAGTGATTAAGTAGTGCATACTTACAGTTTTGATGGAATAAAATACATAAAGTAATATGAATGATAACAAAATAATACAGAAAATATATATATATATATATATATATATATATATATATATATATATATATATATATATATATATATATATATATATATATATATATATATATATATATATATATATATATATATTAACATATAAAATAATGATATTAATTAATAATATTATAATAAATTAATATAAAATGTTAAATAAACGAGTGAAAAAATAATTCAAGATAAATGAACAAAGTAATAACTACTCATAAAACCAAAAAAACAATTACCTCAGGCGATAGTTTGCTGAGCTTGATTGTTGGCTTCATAATTCCAATATCCTTCGTCTTTTGGCAGTTTAATCCAATTATCATTTTTTTTTACACTCTTTACACTAGATTTTTCATTCTCTGCAATTTTCACAACTCTATCACCATCACCGTCTACTTTGCTCGATTTTTCTATCAGGATTTCTTCAACCAAAATAGAACCATCAATAATACCATCTACATTATTTTCGCCAGGTTTATCCTTTGTCCTTTTGAAGTTTTTTTTGAGGCTCTTTATCAGGTGTTTTTGTGTCATTTAAAATTGGGATTTGCTCACTAGCACTAAACAACAGGTTCTTGAACTTCTTCAACTTATATTCACGTCACGACTCAGAGATATTTTAGAATTTCATTCAACGGAAGTACCTGTTCAAAAGGAGGCTCATTCACTGTTGTCAAATTTTGTGACTGAGGTACATGGCCATCCATTTTATTGACATTTACCTTCTAACAGTTGGCATTTTAATTTTCAAATTGTTTTTTTACAACCTGCACTGGTAAGCCAACAATATTTGGATTCACAATTGAAAGATATTTGTGTGAAACCTGCTCATGTATTTGTGCTGGGAGCGTTGAGTCTGAGATGGATGAATGGCAGTTTGTGACATTGGACTTTTCTGTGAAGTCCCTACACTCAAAGTAACAGAGGCAGGATATAGTGGCGAAGACCCTGGAGACTGCACTGGGGCACAAGACCTCACTTGCTGCATTATCTAAAAGTTCAAGTTAAATAGTTCATACCATGGACCACAAATCTAATAATAATAAAAATCATATACTATGCATACTAATATAAAAAAGGAGATATATAACACTAAAAAAGAGAAGCTGTGCAAAATATTTTTGCTGATATATCAGCAGGATATAGCGTATTTCAAACTAGAATCAGCCGTGTTAATTAAACAATAATAACTGAAGTTAAAAGCTTTAAAAAAAAAAAAAAAAAATCAAAATGCTTATTTTAAACCCGTTTTATGGCTGACTATTCAAGATTAAGAGTTTTAGCCAATAAAAACGAAACAAGCAATTTATATGCTCTTAATTATGAAGCCAAAAAGTACAATTGTTAAGACTATTAATGGAAGTATTACAAAATACTTTTTGTTGAAAATAGCTGAAAAGGCATATAATTTTTTATTCAAAATTCAGCCGTGTTTATTTAAAAATCGAAAATAAACTTTCAATTCAATATTCTTTCGAGCCATTTGGAACAAAAAGTAGTAACTAATAGCCACAGACAAGTTTCAGATTAGTTTCTCTTTAAACGTGTAGCTTAGTGAATGCCGTTGACGTCTATAAGTCTTGATGACTCACCCTCTTTGCCGCATCTCAGGAAGGGATCGTGTTGGGAAGAGAAATTCTGCTGTCAATTTCCAAAATTTAGAGGAGGGGGAGGGGAGGGGTTTAATGACAGCACCAAAAAGGGCAATTTTCAATGAAAATAACCACAAGACCAAAGGAGGAGGGGGAAATCTAGGGTACACTTTTCTATGCGATTTTGTGGCGCTTCAAGAAATTGGTGCTTCTGTAAAGCAATTTTTGTTCTTAAAGCGTCTGTTTTAACAAATTTAAAATGTTTCCCAAGAAAATGCTGCCTTTCTGTGAAAAACCAGTTTGTCATTTTCTATACTCTTATAATCACTGAAAAACAATACTGCATTTAAGCAGCATTACATTAGGAATAGACCTTTAATATAAAACAAAATATGTTTACTGATGGTTTTGATACAACTGGGCAAATTTTCTAAAATGGAAGGAAAAAAACATGTTAAAATGTTAACATGTAAAATAACATTAAAAAAAAAAACACCGCTTTTGTACTTCGTAAAAAAACACGAAAAATAGACAAATTACCCCCCACCCCTTCAAGATTTAATACATTTTTTCCCTTCAGCCTAAAATTTAAATTGATTGAATTGGCACCATTAGCTGTCATACAAGGATAGTTGTTCATATAAGGATGGTTCAACTTGCCCTATCATATCAGCAACGGGTTGTGAAAATGTAAAAAAAAAAAAAAAACATAGTGGAAGCCATTAGATCTGTTCAGTAATCATTTACTCATTAAATTTATTTTTGGGAGAGCGGCTGGAAATAAAACAAAGCGGCAAATTAAGCTAAAAATATGTAAATTACAGAGGAAAATGTCAAAATCTTCAGATTTTGAAAAAGAAACACTGACTAAAAGATCCCATATTTGTTTATACGTGATACTAAAAGTAACCAAAACAGGCCATATTATGCTGTATTATTCAAAGCTAGTAGAATTTATGGTCAAATTCATAGCTATATGATGGGGGAGGTGCAGGGGTGGCTCGAAGGACCAAGGCCAGGGGGGTGAGATCCCATCACTTAAACCACTCAAATTCGCTGTTTTGTTCTTCAGTTATCCTAAAGCTAATACCATGTCTCACTAGGGTTTCAACAGCGTCAAAAAAAAAAAAAAAAAAAAAAAAAAAAAAAAAAAAAAAAAACAAACTACAATTTTTGTGTTTCTCTCTTCACCCTTTTCTTGCTGCTAAGCCTTAGGTCAAGTGCTTTTATCAAGTAAGAAATCCCCATGACTGCTGTTATTGAGAAGTAAAAAATAGAACAAAACTGCTTATTGTGACCGTTTTTCTTTTGTCGCCTTTTATTTGCTCTTCAGTTATATCCCTCTCAACCTCGTATTGTAATCGAGTTGTTTGAAACTAACTACTGAACCATCAGACAGAACTAAATCAAATGCGAGCATAAACAGATTTTTAAGGCCAGTTGCTAGGCTAACAGACCGGTCCCTTTAAACCTGATTTAATTTAAACGACTCTATTTAAATCCGAGATTATTTAAAAGAAAAATTAAACGATAAAATAAAACGATTCTATTCTATTTACATGTAAATACCCTTTTCGGTATTTACGACTGAAGCCAAGCAGTGCTAAAATCAACCATTTTACAACAGAGAGGTCTGAAAATCACAGGTGACTGAATTGAACACATGGGAAATGAATAAGGCCAAAATAGACGACTTATATGACTTCAAAAAAAGTGGAGGCTAGATCTGAACAACCAGAAAAAATCAAATTATACGTGAGCATAAGAAAGTTTTTAAGGCATGAGTTGCTACCAGTTCGGTTCCTTTAAACCTGAATTATTTCAAACGACGCAATCGAAAAACGACATTGGAAAATTAAATTAAAAGATTAAATAACACGACTCTGTTCTGTTTACAAGCGAATCTAGTAATTGATATCTAGAATTGAAGCGAGTTTCGTCAAGATCAGCCATTTCTTTACCGAGAAGTTTGAAAATGCAAAAGTGTTTTCAGGAGAAGGAAAACCAACTTGGGTTATCTCAGAATTGAGGACCCGAGACCTCAATGAGGTCTCGGCTTATACAACTATTATACGGCTTATACAAATAAACGGCTTACACAAATTTGTAAAACCAAGGAGGAGTTACCCTCCCCCCTTCAAGCCATACCTAGGGAGGTGGGTCAAATCTTTAATTACAAGTATTAGGGGTGTCCATCAGGAAAACATTTAACAGAGTGCAAGAAAACTTCCACAGAAAATAATTCTTCAATGACCTATAATAGTATTTTCGTAAACTTGTTCTTAGAAACACTATCCTTCTCATGAATCTAATTAATTTTTGTCTGCATGTATACCAGAACAAGATACTTTCCATTCTATCTAGATTAAAAAACAAAACAAAAAAAACAAGTTTTTTTTAACTGAAAGTAAGGAGTGACATTAAAAGTTCAAACGAACAGAAATTACTCCGCGTATGAAAGGTACTGTTCCCTCCTCAACACCTCGCTCTTTACGCTAAAGTTTGACTCTTTCATTCTACTTTTTAAAACAGTAAAAAACTTTAGCACAAAGAGCGTGGCGTTAGGGAGGATACAGTCTCTTTCATACGCAGAATAATTTCTATTTGCTTTAAGTTTTAATGTCGCTCCTTACTTTCAGTTCAAAAAACATGTTTAAAAAAATGTAACATTTCACAAATGATATCAAAGTTAATAACAAACAACATAAGAATAAAAAAAAATCTATCTAATCTATGAAATTTAAAGTAGTTCATGCTTTCTTCATACTTATAGCATCATGTTTCATACCCTTTTCCAGATGCCTAAAATCTTAACTCAATCCCCATTAGTATTTTGACATATATCCCTCCTCCAACAGAGAAATGCAATAGGCAAGTCCGGGTGCAACGTGGCACGTATGAACTACCTTTCAGCAATTTCTACTTCGTAAATATATTTCTTTATGCTTAGGTTTAAATTTTCTTATTCCATAAAACAGAACAAATAAATTAAGATTTAAATGTCTCGGACGTGATCTATAGTAATATCATTTTTAAAATCCAGGTTCAAATCTTGAAGTTTGGAAATTTTCATCCGAAGGTCATCTTTGCACTTTTTCAAAACTTTACTGTTGAAAAATTTAGCAAAATAAAATAATTATTCTGAATCTTAGCAAAGTATGTCATTTTAAGCTAAATCCCAAGCCTTAACTTCCAACATTTCTTTGAACTAAAATAAGACGGATTCCACAAAAAAACTTAACAAGTGTTTTCCAAATGGGAAAGACTTCAGCATTCTAGGTTTCTAAGGAAGTTACTTTTGATAATAACCAGAGCTGGGATAGTTCCATAATGTTGGATAATCATCAATAAAGCGCTGTATATAGGAGCCTTCTTAAACCCTATGTTTTCAATAAAATGCTAAGACTGTAAATAGAACAAAATGGGGGGGTAGCAACGCGGTGAGATTAAGACAAAAAAAAAATTTTCGTTTAGCTTAGGTTCAATATTTCTCTTTTTCACTATTTTTTTTTTTTTTTTTTTTTTTTTTTTTTTTTTTTTTGAGTGAACACGGAAGAACAAATTTCAAATTCATGTAAGTAATTTAGAACTATTTAAAGAAAAAACAATTGTGCTTTACCTTATGACTGATATTTGCTATTTCTCTCTTTCAGGTTCTCTTTTAAGTCAGCATGAAGGAAGAAAATCTGATTCCAAGTAAGTAATTTTTTTAATTATTTAAAGAAACAGACGATAATGAAAAGCCTGTATAATTCAAGCATCCAGAGAAATAGGTCAGTTTTCACTCATTTTCACTGGATTTGGAAAAATTGGTTAAAACCATGCCATAATAATTGGCTAAAACTAAAATATTCTGTTATTTTTGTAATTAACGTAAATCTAAACCAAGCTACCTTTAGTTACTAGATATCTAATTTAGGGTCGTGAGAAATCAGTAAGCACCATACCTCGAAGTCCATATCAGCCCCGTTGATGTTACCATCCTCAACAGGTCTTATAACCCCAGCATGCAAAAGCATAGTGTAGAAATCAACACAACAGTTTACGCATATTGTCAAATAATTAAACTCTTAAAAGAGGGAACGAATTTTTTTTCAAGGTTTTTTGTTTCGGAAAAAAAATGAATCGGATGATAGAATTTGAACTTGTAAATTTGAAAATGCTATGCATAGTAGGGAAAGTCAATAATTTGTAATTTCAGATCCTGATTTGAAGAGCAGCACACTTTAAATGCCATTTTCCGAAATTCATTTACTAGTAATTACATACCACGTAAAATACGCACAGAAAAAGTTTACTAGACTAGTAAAACCCCGAGTTATTTTGCGGTTTTCCATAATTTTGTAGCGCATCCGAAGGAATAAGCCGTTGGGAGGAGTATTAGAGCAAGATTTATAACTTATGCAGAATAACACATCTATTATAAATAAGAATAATACATTGAAATGTCATTAGTTGTGGTGAAAAATATTGCAGCAAACATACTGCATTATATTTTTTCGTTTCAATGCAAATTAGAAAATTATGTAATGGTCCCAACATTGGATGCATCAGCGACATCTATTTCAAAACAAAGGCAACTTCGAGCTTTGAAGCATCGAAACACAATATGGTGCCTTTCTCGAGATTGATAGTATTGTGTCCAGTGTTTCCATTCTGAAGATTTTCCCCCTATAATAGGTATTTTTGAGGTTTGTTAGGAGAAGGCTTGTTGATTTAGGGATTTTTAAAGTCTCCTGGATTTTTAAGGAATTTCTAGGTTTTTTATAAATCTGGTGATTTTTCACGTTATTGCCCATAGATTCACTGTTCGATCAAATAAATCACACAGGAAGCTAACTAATAGAAAAAAAAATAGAAAATAAGCGGTCCATTAAGCCTCCCAATATGTGTCAAATTAGTATTTATGCAAATATACCGCCTTCGAAACTTCCGATTTCGCATTATATCAGATGAAGACGTCAGAGCGTTATCATCAAGTTCATAAGCGAACCTAGTTAATTGCAAAATTATGAATATGTTCTATATTTCCTATTTCACAACATTTGCTCAGGTCAATTTTTTCTTCATGTTTTGTTTTTTTTCTCAATATTCGATCACTTCCAAATTAGATTTTCTTTTCTCCTAAAACCTTTGAAAGTGGACTGGATATGGATAGACCCTCTACATCAGCAAATGGATCAGAAATGGAGTTATTGAAAAAAAAGAAGGTAGCTAGCCATTAAATATAATTTTCGAATAAAAAAAAGAAGTTATTGAAAAAGAAAATTGGACTTGATGCTTTTCATAATAAGATTTGTAATATAGCTAGATCGGTTAAATCAGTAAAAGATTGATGACTGAAGTCGGTAGGGAGTAAGGGGGTGGGCTATATCCTCTGGGAATTGTTTAATGGTTTTACTTTTTACTTCTAATATCTAATCAATACTCAATTAATTCTCCAAATTTTCTTGTTTACAATTGAAATATCTAATAAGCACGAATAACTTCCTATTCTATAGAGGTTTCAAGCTCTTATCTGCAAAAACGAAATTTTTTTAATTTTTTGCCAGAAGAAAGATCACGGATGTGTTTTTTCTCAGGGATGATCGTACCGAACCGATAGTCCTAAAACATCAGGAGACGGCTCACTTGAACGGAAATTAAAGTTTATAGTGTTCTATTTCATGTGACCGAAATAATTGGAGGGCAACCAGCCCCACTCACACGTCCCTTTTTTCTCAAAAATTATTCGATCAAAATTTTGAGATATCCATTTGTTCAGCATAGCTGAAAGGTTACAAAACTACATGCACATATAAGCAGTGCCATCCTATACTCTTTTCCTATGGTTATCAGTTTTAATAAGCAGTACTAGGAGACCAAACTTCAATTTGTGAGAGGAATTTCAGACATAAAATGATATTGAGTCTACCCCTCCCCCCTCCAAAAATGTACACCCCGAACACCTTGATACACAAAAGAAGACTTTTGTGCCATTTTTTCAGATTTCCATCTAAAAAATGGAAAAACAACCCTAAAGTACAGTGTAATTGCTGGGACACCAGCAAAAATTTTGAAAATGGTCTTTTTTAAGTTTTCATGGATAAAATTTATCCCGCCCTTCACAAATTTTGAAAGGCATCAGTCTCATCGTTTCTTTAAAAAAAGATCTAAAGGAAATATTTTTTCCAATATATTTCCGTTAATTACTGACAATTTACTAAAAAATGTTTCCACGAAATAAGTTTTCCAAGGAAAAGTAAAGAACTCCATTAAACCAAAAGTGAGCACAAACAAAATCAAATAATCTACCAAGCGTAATATCACTACAAGTAACTCTAATATCACTCAATATTACTTAAATATACACACTCAATATCACGAAATATCACTCAAAATAAGCAGAAAATAAAATGATTAAGACTCACAGCCCATACGCCAACTCAAGGCCAGAAAATAATTTGCACTTTACTAAATAAAATTAAATATTTTTGACTGTAATAACTTTAATAAATAGAAAATTATTAAAATTTTAAATAATAAACATGAGCATATGTATATTAAACTGACAACACATATTCTTTTGTATTTTTTCATTAGAGTGCAAATTATGTTCTGGCCTTGAGAAGGCATAGGACTTGTGAGCCCTAACCATGTTAGTTTCTGCTAGTTTTGAGTTCGACTCGGCTATTTATTGTAATTTCTATTTGTTTTGGTTTTGATTTATTTGCGGTAGTTTTTCTGGTACCCTTTTTAAGTGACCCAAAAAATTGGAGCATCAATTAACGGGTATTAAGAAATCGATTCTTTTCGAATTCTCTCTTAACCTCACCAAAATATTGAAAAAAAAAAAAAACAATTCAGAAGGAAACAGGACCCTGGACTTCTGTAGCCTTAACACTATATTTCAAAAACTAAATACTGAAAATTTACATTTTGTCCGTGAAAATAAGGAGAGATAAATGTTAAAAAGTAAATAGCATACCAAAAAAACATTGAAAGGAGACAGGGCTTCTCGTCGAAGGAGAGGTGAAACTATAAAATTTTATTTTGGGAGAGCAATTTCTCAAACTTTTCTTGGGGGGAGTGTCTCAGAATAAGTCTGGAAGGCAAATCCTAAGGTATTTTAAAAGAAAAAACCTACTATTTAACGTGTAAAACATATAAAAAGAATTAGAAAACCTCCTCTATGAGATAGTGTTCGTCAGTGATAAAATGGGACACGGGATTGGCCAAAAGACTTCATTGCAGAGCCCAAAATGAAAAAAATAAGGGCTACAATACCATAATCATGGTAGATTTTTGCTAAATTAGAAGGAATATATTTTAGGGAGAGTACATGGACACTGATTTTTCAACACAAGTCAGAGAGGGCAAGTGTATTCATCATTCGCAACAAACAACCCACATCAAGGGAATTAGACTTGTAAATATAGAAGTGAACTAGTACAGTTAATCATACATAGCTCTAAATTGCTCACATATTTGACTATAAGTGCACCATCGTGAACAACCCCTCGACAGACTTAGAATTTGTCTTTATGATGAGGCAAGGCAGATCAAGACAGAGAAGATACTAAACGACACTGTGGCCTTTGGAGGGCTTGGGGATGTGGTAGCTTCAATCTTATTTTGCAATTTTCTAGTCCTTTAAATTTTTGTTTACTTTAGATTGCATCTATTAATCCATAGTAGTATCTGTTAATTTTGTTAGCTGTAGCTACTCTTTTTAATTTTGTTCGTTTTAGGTTTCGTTGATTCCTTCGTAGTAATTGATAAAAACAAGCTGCGCTTGTATAAAAACTTTTTACCTTTATTCCTCATATAACCTGAGAACAGGAAACTACAGCAAAACCCAGACTTAAATTGTCTAATAAAAATTAGACAAATTTACTTGCAAGTGTGATAAGTGGTAGTAATGACAAGGTAAATATCACTTTTACCAGATACAGATTGTTTACACATAACTTAAAACAAATCAAGGAAATTTTGAAGTCGACTAAATCACTATTTTCTCGTTTTCAGGGGACCCACAATAACTTGGTCTGAGTCTATTCTTTGCTGAAACCCATAGAATATGGCAAACTGTTTAGATAAGTAGCCATATTTATTTATTTTGTTTTCTTAAATTAATATATAAAATAAACCATATTTAAAAAACTACGGGGGGCACATTGTTATATAAAAAATAAATTACGATAAAAATACTTAAAAAGCGTAATTTTCAAAATCTATGGACAAAAAGTAGTAATTAACAATTAATAGTCCAATTTCAAATTATTTTAGAGAAGGGTTAGAGTATACCATGATTTCTTAAGGCAAAGTATTTGAAGGTTTTCTAAATTGAAATGTAACCAAGTATTGAGCTTTCCAAGGCTTGTAGTAGCAAAAAAAAGAATATTTGCAAAGATGGTAGGTATATCCCCATAGGATGGTAGATCTTTCTGCACTGTTCTATGGGAAGGTCATCTACCACCCGTCAGATTAAAAAAAAAGACGAATTGCCACCCCCCCCCACCCCTGCCAAATTTAATAAATTTTGTCCCCTCAACCCAACATTTAAATTGGTTTGTGTTTGAGTACTAAAACACTTAAGCTAGGCCTGAATTTAGAAACATTTAATTTATTTTAGAAACATTATAATATGCTACAGTTTGTTGTTTACCTGTTTTGCAAGTTCGCCAAATTAAAATGTAACTAAGCATCGAGGTTTCCGTCTTATAGTCACAAAAAAAATCAAAGAAAGCATAAGGACACTTATAAGCAATGACATACGTCAACAATTATCTCCTATTTTGTTAGCCAAATTGTTCAAATAGATTACGTTCAACAGATTTAGAAATTAGATCTTACTGGGTAGAGGAAGGGTGACTGATTACCAATTGCCCAAGGAGTGGGCAGCGAGACATGAGGAAGTTGATTTGTAATGTGAGGTGGAAGAGCACCAGATATGGGCTATGCATACATTGAGCGTGTCTGAGACTGCACCATCGGCTAGATACTATTCCTTGATGGTGTTCCTCTTTGCACCATCTGATAGGATGGCTGTACCATTGGTGTTTGATTTTGAGGATTTCCGCCACCGCCTATAAATATCAATTATATTGGAAACTCATTTTCATATAAATGTCTGTATAAATTTAATAAATGTCAAGACCTCAATGAGGTCTCGGCTTATACAACTATTATACGGCTTATACAACTTTGCAAAACCAGGGAGGAGTCAACCTCCCCCTTAAAGCTATCCCTGGGGAGGTGGGTCAAATTTTTAATTAGAAGTATTAGGGGTGTCCACCAGGAAAATATTTAACAGAGTGCAAGAAAACTTCCACAGAACAAAAACAAGTCTTTTTTAACCGAAAGTAAGGAGCGACATTAAAACTTTAAACGAACAGAAATTACTCTGCGTATGAAAGGTGCTGTTCCCTCCTCGACGCCTCGCTCTTTACGCTAAAGTTTGACTCTTTCTCTCAGTTCTACTTTTTAAAACAGTAAAAAACTTAGCGCAAAGAGCGTGGCCTTAAGGAGGGAAAAGTCCCTTTCATACGCGGAATAATTTCTATTCGTTTAAGTTTTAATGTCGCTCCTTACTTTCAGTTAAAAAAAAACATATTTTTTTTTAATTTAATGTTTGAATGTTTTTGAATAATGCATGTTTGATTTTGGCTCTCCGCATATGAATAATTAAACAAAATTTGCATATTTTTTTCGGAGGTGGGGGGGGGGCTAAATGGCTTTATCTTAGTTTTAATACGACGATTACGAGAAAAAAGGGTGTGGGAGGAGGCCAAGTTGCCCTCAAATTTTTTGGTTACTTAAAAAGGCAAGTAGAACTTTTCACTTTTTTACGAAGTTTTTTTTAGTAAAAAATATACGTAACTTACGACTTAAATTACGTAATGAACTACTATATTCTGATATTGTATTACGTATATGAGGGGGTTTGCCCCCTTGTTAATACCTCGCTCTTTATACTAAAGCTTAAATTTTGACCCAATTCTTTAAAAATGACCCCTGAATCATTAAGGCCGTAGAATGATCAGTTGAAATTACTAAAAATGCTTTAGGGTAAAGAGCGAGGTATTTAGGAGGAGACGAACCCCTTATATGCGTAAAAATTTCTGATCGTTTTAAGCTTTAATGCTGCTCCTTACTTTCAGTTGAAAAAACTTTTTCATATTTATTTTTCCATTGTTTTTTTTTTAGATAATGCTAGAAAACCCTGCACCCTCTTCTTAGAATTTCTCTTCCTCCATGAAAATCCTCCCGCGTAGCCAGCTCCCCCCCCCCCAAACCAAAATAATCCCCCTGAAAAAGTATGTGTACTACCCAATCACCATTACTGTATGTAATTTTTTGTCTGTCGACTTTTGGAAAAAATGAGCGTGGGAGGGGGACTAGGTGCCCCTAAATTTCTTGGTCAATTAAAAAGGGCACTATAACTTTTGATTTGTGTTAGAATGGACCCTCTCACGAAATTCTAGGACCACTGGGTCGATATGATCACCCTTGAGAAAAACAAAAAAGCAAAAACAAAAAACAAACAAATAAACGCAAACCTGTGAAAGATCTTCTTGCAAAAAATACGAAGTTCCACGTTTTTGTAGATAGGAGCCTGAAACTTCTACAGTAGGGTTCTCTGATACGCTGAATGCGATGGTGTGACATTCTATGACTTCTAAGGTGTGTTTCCCCTTTTTTCAATTTTTTTTTTATTGTTTTTCAACAGAGAACTTAAAATAAGAAACAAATAATCAATAAAAAAAATAGAACGATTCATACAAAGAAACGCTATTTGCATCTATTCATAAAATAATATATCTATTCAAAATCATTAGTTATAGTGAAAAATAGATTTGTTTCTTTTGGTTTTTATTTTGAAGCCAACATGTTACATGTTTTACTTTTAACACAAGTTAGACCATGGCAAATACAAGAGCGCTATCTATTTCAAAACAAAGATAACTTTTATAGATTTGAAGAATATAATAACAATGTGATGTCTTTCTTGTCATTGATAGCATTTTGCGTTCCGCGTGCAATAGAATTTACTTGTAGCGTTCCGTTTGCACATTTTGCTAGACAGCTTAAATCCTTTGTACAAAATATCCTCTTCAATGGGGGTTGTTTTGCCTTGTACGTAAAATGCTGTTAAAGATTACGCCCATATTCCGTTTCAGTTTTGTCTGACATCTACATTTTTTTTTATTAATAAATAAGAGAATATAAGAGAAAAATAAGATAATACATTTTTTTTTTCGTGAGCATACGATTTGAACATCTATTTCACAAATGATATCCAAGTTAATAACAAACAACTTAAGAATAAAAAAAAAATCTATCTAATCTATGAAATTTAAAGTAGTTCATGCTTTCTTCATTTTTACAGAATAATGTTTCATAACCCTTTCCAGATGCCTAAAATTTTAACCCATTAGTTCATTTGATTAGTTTAAATTTCAATCCCCATTAGTATTTTAACATATTATCCCTCCTCCTACAGAGAAATGCAATAGGCAAGTCCAGGTGTAACGTTTCACGTAAAAACTACCTTCCAGCAATTGCTACTTAGTAAACATATTTTTTCAGCTTAGGTTTAAATCTTCTTATTCCACAAAAGATAGCAAATAATTTAAGATTTAAATGTGTCGGACTAGACGTCAGACCGTTGACCTATAGTAATATCCTTTTTGAATCCAGGTTCAAATCTTGAAGTTTGGAAATTTTCATCCAAAGGTCCTCTTTACACTTATACAAAACAATACAGTTAAAAAATTTAGCAGAATGAAATAAGTATTCTGAATCTTAGCAAACTATGTCATTTTAAGCTAAATCCCAAGCCTTAACTTGAAACATTTCTTTGAACTAAAATAAGACGGGTTTCACAAAAAAACTTAACAAGTGTTTTCCAAATAGGAAAGACTTCAGCATTCTCGGTTTCTAAGGAAGTTACTTTTGATAATAACCAGAGCTGGGATAGTTCCATAATGCTGGAAAATCATCAATAAAGTGCTGTATATAGAAGCCTTCTTAAACCCCATGTTTTCAATAGCTTTGACAATTCAATCTCAATTTTGGGCTCTTTTCTTTTCAATAGGAACTTTCTTTTTTTTTCTATCCAACTAATAACTGTAGAAACACCATCAGGTACAAGTGACCTTCCACTTAGTCTATGTACCCAGGGGGAAAACCATGCAGCTCTGTACTATAAATTGGTAAATTTTTGTTGTTCATATTTTTGACTTACAAATAAAGTGAACATTCCACTTGATGCTTTTTTATGTTCTTTATGAATATAATAATTGCTTCTATTGCAAATTTAAGCAGTTTTGAGCTTTTGAAAATGACCAAATATTTTAGTTTTTGGGCATAAAAAGAATTAACAAATTGGTCTCAAACTTTAAAACATTGGGCTCAAACTTACTGTTTCATCATAAATCCATTTTTTAAATGTCATACAATCCAAAAGCAGTGATTATCCACAATTAAGTTGATTAATAAATTTTACAATATCATACTGTTCTCTTCTTTCTTGGTGTTGAATTTTCAACTAAAGTATGCATATTTGGTTGTTTTCGACAAAATAATTTACTATGTTTTGTCAGTGCCAAAATTATTTAGGTTAGGTCAAAAAGTATTTAAATTTGAATTTATAATAGAAGCAATTATTATATTTGGAAAGAGCATAAAAAGGTGTCAGTGGCATGTTCACTTTAGTTGTATGTCAAAAATATGAAGAACAAAAAATTACCCCCAACCTGTCTAATGTGCAAATATATCACCCAAATTACATATTCCCAGGGTACTGTGCCACCTGTTACTTTTTTTCCAGTTCTTGTTTTTTACAGTTGCGTCAATTGACAGGAACTAGGGTCAAGGGATTGATTGGAAGAATCAATGGAAAATATGTAATTTCAGCAATATATTTCTATATTAGGAAGGTTGAGTGTAAAGTAAAGTAGGGCTACATGTAGAATGTATTAGCTATAATTATTATGTAAATTATAAAGAATCCCTTTTTTACAATAATTTCTTCAATAGGCCTACAGGTCCTTCTTTTGGCTTAGAACATATCAAACATTGTATACTTAGAAAAAAATAAGGGTAAAATTCTAGTTAATTGCAATAAGCTATATATACTTAAGCACAAGATATTTAACAATGACTTCTCTAGTGCTTAGCTATGACCCCTAAGTAATATGGATAAGAAATGAGTAACAGACAAAATGAAATTTAAATGGCAATCAGGAACTGGATACAGGCTAAAGGAGGCAAAAAAGATAGATGGTGAATTTTTAGAGGAATAAACAGTTCCCTGGGTAAAATTCTAGTCAATTGACTTCTTGCTATCATGGAAAGGGTTTAGGTTAGGAAAATGAAACTTTCAGGGATAAATCTACAGGCTAAAGTATGTCTCGGGAAGGTATTTTAAAGTACCCACCTCTACTCCTTCTCCCTCTAGAGGGCCCTGAAATTTGCCCAAATGATAGGTCTATACCTATTGAAATTTTGACAAAACAACATTTTACCTTAATTCTTCAGTTACCAGTTGCTTTTTCTCTACCTTTAGTTCTGAAAATGCAATTCCTGTTATCTGAGTAGAGTTTTGAGCCATATCAATGTTTTTTTTTTTTTCAAAATTTAGGAAATGTATTTGCATATCTTTAAAACCTTATATAAAAAAAAAAAATTGAGCTAAGTTATAATGCTGAAAACAATTTTGTTGAATTTTGCTGAAAAACAAGATCTATTTTGCAAGGTTTGACTTTTATAACACACATATTTTTAAAGGTCATCAAAGGTCAAGGCCCTCTAGAGGGAGAAGGAGCAGAGGTAGTTGCTTCAAAATACCTTCCTGGGACATAGGCTAGGCCTACTTTAGTCTGTAAATTTATCCCTGAAAGTTTCATTTTCCTAACCTAAACCCTTTCTGAGATAGCAAGAAGTCAATTAACTAGAATTTTACCCTTCCCTGGCTAGTTTAAGACTTTTAACTGATTAGCCTACTGAAATTTTCTTATCCTATGTAATTAAAATATTTTTCCTCTTTCAGCAGAGCATTACAACAATCTGTCACAATGAAAAACATCCAGGGTAACCTGAATGGAATGACTATAAAAAGACAAATGGAAACCACAATATAGAATCTTGAAATTATACTTCTGGCCACACAAATTGAATCAGGCTACCCAATCGCCAATTCTTCCAGATTTGAATACCAGTTCCAGTTCCAAAAATTGTAGGGAGGTATATGGACTAACAACAAGTCCTGTTGTTGTTGTTGTTGTTGATTCCAACGTTTTTGGAGCATGAATCAGCTCCGTCACGTACGTATCAATCTTGTCCAGACAATGTGTATGGAGAATTTTTAAGAAACGATGACTACTTTCAGATTAGTGAATCACTTAGAATCGTTATTTGCAGATTCTTTATTGGTGGCAAACCATTTTTTCCACTAGTATAGCCACCTACGTCAGACCACCCTAATTAATTCTATAGTATTTACAGCCGTAAATTACAATTTACATTAAATTTCGTGGGAAACACATTAAACTTATACAATATATTGAATACATTAATAAACATTTGACTTGATACAACATGACCCAAGACTGTTAAAGCACATCGAATAAACTTGAAGTTCTAATAAAACAACCCAGTGCAGAAACAGACACCCTACGAGCCCACGGAGGGGCGGATGAATGACCCACCACCGCACGGAAAGTAAAGGCACCAAAGAGCTTTAGAACTTTTCTTTTTAATATTTCACGCTGGATATAATACTTTTTACACGACATTATAACATGGCGGACATCTTCATATACATTACATACAATGCAATTTGGGGAGTCAACCAAATTCCATTTAAAGAGAACAGAATTCACTTTAGCATGGCCAGATCTGATTCGAAATATTGTTGTGGCAATTTTCCTCTCACTGTGAATTAGGTCCAATGGAGGAGGCTTAAAATCATATAGATCCAAGATTGTATTAGTGGACTTTCTTGTGAAATCAGCTTTCTCATCAATTGCGGATTTGGCCTCATAACCCTGAATATATTCACTCAGGGACAAGTTTACATCCAACAATTCACCATTTCTGCAAGCCCATTTTGCCATTTTGTCAGCTGACTCGTTCCCAGGAATACCTGCATGTGCTGGGACCCATGTAAGTTGTAGATCATAACCATGTATTAGAAGGTCATCAACTATTTTTTCAATTTGTGCAGCAGTTTCTTTGGCATCATTTCGTTTCATAGCTAAGTAATTTAATACAGATAGAGAATCAGAACAAATCAAAAAGCTACCAACTATACCGTTTGACTTAATATAAAGAAGTGCTTGATAAATAGCAATCATTTCTGCAGAAAAAACAGTAAGCTTGTCAGGTAGCTTAAATCCGCAAGAAGTACCAGTTGACGGGACTACAAAAGCGCAGCCTACACCCATTTCCGACTTAGATCCGTCAGTATATATGTGAGTAAAGTCAGTCCATTGCAGAGTCAGCCTATACCACTCTAATTTTAAAATTATTGTTCCTGAATCATTAATTCTATTATCTAGAGCTAAATTAATTACATTACCTATTCCGTTGAAGCGTGAGGAAAGGTCATCTATATTTGGGGTTGGAACTAGGCCTGGAAGGCCAGCATTACTCATCAGACAAGAATATTTATAGACTGTAGGGGAAAACCTTGGTCTAAACTGGAGATCTTGATTCCATGTAGCAATGCATTCTTTATAAACAATATGATTTGTTGATCCCATTTTTTTTAGAAAGTAACGGGCTTGAAGATTATTTCTTCTCCTCTGAAGTGATGTGACGCCAAGCTCACAGTAGAGGGCTGGGGTGGGGGTGGTTTTTAAGCAGCCTAGAGCTCGTCGGAGAACTTGATTAAAAGCTGAATCAAGTTTCTGGAGGTTGTGCTTAGTTGCTTCCCTATAGAACATGCTACCATAGTCCAGTTTGCTGGTGATTGTTGCTCCAATTAGTTTTGAAACACAAGAATATGGGGCTCCTCTTTTAGAGAGGCAGATTGCATTGACAAAGTTTGCCCTACTTCTCAGGTTACCAACAAGATAGTCGATGTGGTTAGTCCATAGCAACTTTGAATCCAGTAAGACTCCTAGATAGCAAAATTTCTCTGCATGTTGGATGTCCACTCCTGCTAAAGACACAATGGGGGGTTGAGCATTTGTTCGATTTTTCCTTGAGAAAAGAACACTTACTGACTTCTCTGTTGAAAATGACATGTAGTTTTCCATTGTCCAATTTTCTAAGTAATACAGGGCTTTTTGGACTGAAGCCTTAAGGCATCCCCTATCTCGAGAGGAGGCAGCTACTGCAATGTCATCAGCATATAAGTATAGTTTACAACCCAGTATCGTATCTAAGTTTATATCGTGACAATATACTAAAAACAATAAAGGACTTAGTACCCCTCCTTGGGGGAGACCCACATTATTTGGAGCACTAAAAAAGCCAGACGAATGATTTTCTAAAGTTATTTCTATTTTCCTCTCAGTCAAGAAATTACCAATCCATTCCACGATTTGAGGGCTAATATTTAGCTTCTTTAGTTTTGCCATTAGAGTAGGGATATTCACTCTGTCAAATGCTGAAGTCATATCAAGGAAAACAGCTAGAGTTTCTTTTCCTAGGCGGAATCCCTGTTTTATTTGATTTTCAAGCCTCACAAGACAGTCTATTGTACTGCGTTGGGGCAGAAAGCCTAGTTGTTCTGGCTGAACTACTTTCTCAATTTCTGGTAGAACTTTCTTTTTTATCAGTCTCTCCATTAGCTTGCAGAGGCATGAAGTCAAGGCAATTGGGCGATATGATTTTGGGGATGTAGGGTCCTTTTGGGGTTTCAGGATTGGTATTATTGCAGCTTTTTTCCAAAGCGATGGGACATAACCTTCCTTGATGGACCTATTAAACAAAGTTAAGACAGAAGCCTTAAGCAGGGGGGACATGTTGGACAGCATCTCATTGTGAATCCTGTCTGGGCCCATAGCCCCTGGTTTTAATTTTTTAATAATCGTATCAATATCCTGTTCTACAAGTTCAATATCATTCTTAGGGAAGACCTGTGTAGGTTGCATAGTGGGTCGGTTTTGAGTAGAAAGTTGTGGAGGAATGTTTGCAATTAGATACTCTTTCAGAAGTTTTATTTTCTCGGGTGTTGTGGCGGCAGTGGTTCCGTTGTGTATCATGATGCCAGATATTGGGGAAGACCTTTGTCCAGTGTAGACTTTCCAGCTCCTCCACAACTCTTTGATTGATGTAGTCTTCGTAAACTTTGTCTCAATTAGAGTCTTCCATCCATTCTTGATTTCTTGGGGAACAATTTTCCTAAAGATGGCTTGTTTTGCATTCATTTCAATTTTGTTTGTAACTGTAGGATTTCTTCTAAACTTGTTTCTTGCCGTGTTTCGTTCCTTATAAGCTTTTTGGCATGCAGCATTCCACCCTGGTGTGGAGTTTCTAGATTTTCTTTTAAGTTTTACATACCCAAATACCCTTTCACTAGCATTCACCATAACTTGAGTTAACTTCTCATTAAGCTCCTCAACAGAGGTAGGTAGTTCAACATCCGTCAGATCCGAGTCTACCTCTCTCTGCCATTCAGGCCAGGACTCCTTGCGGAACTTCCAACTCACCGACTTCATTAACTGAAGTCTATAAGCAGAAAAATTAAGCACTGACATTACTGGGAAATGATCAGAGTCAAAGGGTGACGGTATAATAACCTCAAAGTCAACTGAAAGGTCTAAAGAAGCAATTGTTAAATCTATAGTAGAAGTCTTCCCATTTAAGGGGTTTAGCCTAGTACCTAGATCTATTGGAGTGATAAGACAAACCATATTTTGAGGATCAGTAATAAAATCTGCCAGTAAATTAGAATTATTATTTGGAGAAGATGTTGAGTCCCACATTGGGTTATGAAGGTTGAAGTCACCAGCAATTATTTTCCTCTCTTTACATTTCTGAAAAGCATCTTTGAACTGTTTAAAATCAAAGTCAGTTGCAGTCCTGTTATAATAGTTGATAACGGATATCCAGTTATCCGTTCCATCCTCTTTGACAGATATAATCCCAATTTCATTTTTTCCTGGGGTAAAATCATCTACTATTTTAAACGGGATATTATCCTTAACTAAAGTCATAAGTCCTCCCCCTGGTCCTGTCTTCCTATCCCATCTAGCCATGCTATAGCCTTTAAAATTTGGGGAAGTTTTCTGTTCATTCAATAAAGTTTCCTGAATTAGTACAATATCTGGCTTACTCCTCACTAGAAGGTTTTTCAATTCTACTACCTTTGATTTTCCCATTCCCCTAATGTTTAGTTGGATTACCCTTGTAGTCATTCTTTGATTTTTTGTTTATGAACACGCTTATTTAATGTCTTTTTCTCTGGAGAGGACAAAATTTTCTTTGGAACAAAGTTATCTTCATCCATACCATCCTCTGAGTCTGTTTCATTTCCAGAAACAAAGGATTCAGATTTCTTCAGTGAAGACAGGATCTTCTGTACCTCTGACTTCGAGCTTTTGCTTAACTTTACACTGGAAGCAATCAGTGAGCACAATGATGACACTACTGTGGTTAGTTGGTCTATTTTTTCTCTCAGTAAGACAACTTCCTTGTTAATTGGTTCCTGTATTTTTGCTTCTGGTGGGATTGAAGGGTGAACAAGGACTGGAAAATGTTCAAAGTTTAAAGCTGGTGGTGGTGTGTGCAGAGTCTTCCCTTTGGTGTCAGTGAAAGCTTGAACTGCATCTTTGAATGATATACCTTTTGTGACTGACGTTTTCAGAATTGCAGCTCTAAACTTGTAATCCTGGCACTCTTTACTGAGGGCAGTGTGCTGTCCATTACAGTTTGCACATCTTACTTTTTGTTCATTTCTGTTTTTGTTTAACTCAGGGCAAGCTGTCATGGGGTGATTATCTCCACAAATACCACAAGTATCTTTACCCCAACAGTTTAGAGAGTTATGGCCAAATTTCTGGCACTTGAAACATCTCAACGGTTTTGGTATGAACTGTTTCACCACAGTGAGGGCACTCCATATAGGAATTATTGTAGGAAAATCCATTTCTTGAGAGAAGTCAACATGTATAGTGTAGCTAGTGTATGGTTTACCATCTCTAGATGTGGGATGAGGGTTTAGTACAGTTGCCTTTGTAACCTGTTCTACTTGCTGAATCTCCTTACAGAGTTCTTCAGGAGTAGCTAAGTCCCTGGGAACGTATAGTACTCCTTTTCTGCTTGATTATAGCATATTTTCTGGCTTCATTTCAAATTTGATCACTATATTATTCAGTGTGAGATCCCTTATGCCTAAGATCTTATTAGCAATGTCTAGATTTTTTGGAACAACTTCAAGAGAGCCTCTAGGACCTATTCGTGGGAGTATTTTCCCATAATCATTTCCTAGAGCTACAGCCAATCTACGCCCTAGATATCCAGCAGAAGTCTTTGATAGAGGGACTAGCATACCCTTGTCATTAGTGTCAGTAATTTTTGTCATATCATGACCTTTAGCCAACAAATTTGGTACAGTGGGTCCACCTCTAACTCCCCCACAACCTCCACCCTTCCCAGGACTACCAGGAACCATTACTTCTTTCACGTGACAAGCTTACTTTGCAGAAAAAAAAAAAAAAAAAAAAAAAAAAAAAAAAAAGAAAAAAAAAAAAAAAAAAAAAAAAAAAAAAAAAAAAAAAAAAAAAAAAAAAAAAGTGAATGCACAAATACGATTAAACAGACCTCAATAAAGTAAAAAGAGAGGCAAAAATACAAGCAAATAAGGGCACTATATACAACACATACATACAAGTAAGCAATATTTCATATGGCACAAGATCTCAAGGAGATAAAAGAGCCTAAAAGGTGGTCTGAATATCAACCATACAGTCCCTTCACTGTTTTGCATTTACCAAAATTCAATAAACACTTTTTCACCTTCACATTAATTTGTTATTTTTTTTTTCAACCATCAAAATCTTCAGGTATTACTATTTTCTACAACTTGAATTGTTGCCAAGCAGCGTTTTAACAGCACTTAAATTGATTATTTTGAACTTGTATCACTAATCCCAAGTTGAATAATTGCAGTTTAACCACAAAATGTTTTATTCAACCATGTTCTTATAGGCTACCAATTCCAATAGACTAGAGAACTTTATTATGACTTTTATATTCCTGTGTAATTCTTAAATTACTTTCTTCTGCATTGTTCATTTTTAAACTTTCCGCACAATACGCCCTTCGACCAGTCTAAAGTATTAGGCTATTTTATTAAATTGAATACTTTCTTCTTCTTCAAGGTTTTTTCAACAACAAGTCCTTTCACCTCTTTGACTTCTTCTTCAGAAAAACTAGCTACTGGAAGCGCTATTCTGCTCCAGTCTGCGAACAATGGATATTTACAATTATGAACAATAATAAACTGTTATTGATTGTGGGAAGTGCGAGTACCTGAGCTACCTGTCCCCAGCAGTTTAAGGCACTAGGCCGGCCGGTACCAATACGGCTCTTCCTACTCATTCCCGCTCTCTTCTGCACAATCAAAAACTATGGATAAATTGCGTCCCATTAAAAATTGACTTCTTCAAGCTTTAATCCTTATTAAACAATATTTCTCTTCTTTAAGGTATCAATTGCTGCCTTAAATATCTTACGATCAATTTCCCATGGCAGGTTAGAATCCAGGATAGCTGTATAAGTATTTGGAATCTTAGCCAAGGAGCAGAAACGCTTAAGAGCAACAGTCTCCTCACTCTGAGCCTGGCAATCAAATAAAATATGCTGGATTGTTTCCTCTGTTGAAAAGCAGATTCGGCATAAAGGGGAATGATGTAGCTTCCAATTAAATAACAAGCTATTTAGAAGTAGGGCACCTGATTTCAGTCGGTAATATAGCACTGTATTTAATCTTGTATGAAATGGAGATAACATTAATGTACTGTGATAAACTTTGGATCTTTGCCTGATAATATCTCGTGAATTGAGGTCAGAGGAAGGACTAGGAGATAACATGGAAGCCTTTGCTGCTAGAGAATCAGCCATATCATTATATTTTATACCTTTATGACTAGGAACATGTTGAAAATAAACTTCATTTTCCTTGATCTTAAGATTAAGAAGCTGTCTTCGAATATTATATAAATCTTTGTCATTAGCAATTCTATTAATATTTTGGATCAGTAGTAATGCTGATTTAGAGTCAGAGAGACAGAGTATATTTTCAGATTCAATGTTATAATTTATAAGAGCATCCAAGGCCAGGCGGATGGCACATAATTCAGCAGACAGGATAGAAGATCCCAATGGGAGAGGAGAATAAATATTCAAATTCAGGGATGGGATACATGCTCCTGCTCCAGCTCTTTCCCTCTGGACGGATCCATCCGTATATATTTTTCTATAGTTGGGGTAAGCCTTTGAGATGTGTTCAGCCAAAATAGTCTGGATCTCATAATTAGGAATCAAATCTTTACTAATAGAGATAAGTTCTACTTGACAGCTTGGAGGACTCATTTCCCATGGGGGGGACTCAGTAAAGGGATATGCATGAACCGAATGTTGATTCCAGTTTGGGACCTCCAGTTGAAACTGATTCCATGATGAATGGGCATTGGGACAGGCTGACTTCTCAGCAAAGGTATGTGCATATACAGCATGCTTGGCTCCATAAGCCTGGATTTGCGAGAAATACTTTATCCTTAGACTAGATGCTCTTTCACTTAGGGACACCAATCCCGACAGTGTTCTTAACTTTGACAGAGGAGTATGCTTATGCACACCCAAAGCTATTCGAATAGCAGAATTTTGTAAAGATTCAAGGATTTTGAATGAGGATGGGGGACGAGCTGAAAATATTTGAATCCCATATTCTATATTTGAACGAATATATAATTTGTAAAAATCCAAAATAATCTTTGGGTGACATCCCCACTTACTTCCAGCAAGTCTTTTTAGAATACAAAGTCTCTGAATAATCAGAGATTTCAAAGAATTAATATGTTCATGCCACTGCATTTTAGAATCCATTAATAAACCAAGTAACTTCACTGAATTGCAATATGGGATCTCCCTTGAGAAAATTGTCAGTGGATTAGGAGGATCTAGAGTACCATTAGTAAATATAATGGCTTTAGTTTTACTGATTGATATTGGAAAGCCAAATGCTAAAGAGAATCTCTGGACTAGACTTATATCATGTTGAATAAGGCTTTGAAGAAGGCTAATATCCCTTCCTGACTTCCAAATGATCAAATCATCTGCATAAAGGCCAAATGATGCATGAGATACTTGAAATTCAGAAACATACAAGTTGAATAGAAGAGGACTCAATATTGCACCTTGAGGAAGTCCTCTCGTAATGGGGCATTGCTCACTTCTAGACTGATTTACTTGAACGTAAAAATATCTATCAGTTAGAAAAGACTTTATAAAACTTATAAAAGGATACGGGAAGTCAAGATTTATTAGGATTTCCAATAATTTATTGTTGACTACATTTCCATAGGCATTCGACCAGTCAAACAGAACAGCCATTGTGACATGTCTTTTTTGAGGGAGTTACAAACATTAGTTTCTAGCCGGGTAATGTTATCTAAAGAGCTATGTCCTTTTCTGAAACCTGTTTGTTCACTAGGAAAGAGATTGTTGACTTCAGAAAACCACTCAATTCTTGATAATACAAGCCTTTCCAGAACTTTACTAAAGGAAGGTAATACTGATATAGGACGGTAAGACTTGAGATCATTAGATGAATAAGAAGGTTTTAAAGCTGGGAATACCTGAGCAATCTTCCAGGCATCTGGGAACTTTTGACTTGACCAAATAAGATTATAAAGACTTAAGAGGGCTGTATGAAACACCTTTGGGGACTCAAGAATCCACTTCATAAAAATACCGTCATAACCTGGGGAAGACTTGATGTTAAGAGAATTAAGTGCTACACAAAATTCATCTTGGGAAAAAGGTTTCATCAGAGTACCCTTATAAGAACAGGTAAGAGGGAGATTACAAAAGGGAGGTCGGCTGGGATGAAAGTCTGAGCAATCATTTTTAAAAACATTGGTAAACAGATCTGCCTTCTTTTTATCTGATACAATTGGATATCCATCCTGAATGATATCATATCTACGGTCATCATTAGGCTGCTTTCCACTATTTAGTTGGCTAATGAAATTATGGACCTTTGAAATTGGGGTTCTAAAACTGATACTTGAGCTGAAATTCAGCCATGTACTCTGTTTAGCTCTCCTACAAATTAGTTTCACCTTAGCACATGACTGCTTATAAAAGATTGCTGTTGACTGAGATGGGTGCTTTTGAAACATTTTACGAGCCTTTCTTTTTGCCAGAACTGCAACCCTACACTCATCATTCCACCAATTCTTGGGTCTTTTGGAGCCATTGTAAAAACGTACCCTAGTCATTGGAATTGCCGATTTAGCTGACTCCAGCAGGATTGATCTCAAATTAGACTCAATGGCATTAATATCATAATTAGGAGAAACAAAGGAAAAATCTACTTCATTTAATATCTCACGAAAAAGGGACCAATTACCTTTGGAGTTGATAAATGTAGGGACGTAGGGTTTGGGAGTGTAGCATAAATCTTGAAATGATGTAAGAATTGCACAATGATCAGATTGGAGAGACAACACCTTTACCATCTGAACTAAATCATAATATGAAGAAGGACCTAGAAGCAAATCTATAGTTGAGAAAGAGTTAGAAGAAATATTATACCTGGTCTGAAAGTCAAATGGAGTGAAAATCAAGGTGTCAGGAAAATTGGACAATATGTACTCTATTCCTCTTCCTGCTTTGTTGCTACCTGCTGATTGTTCCCAGAGAGGACTGTGGGCATTAAAATCACCAAAAATAAAGGTATTATTACCTGATAATTCTGTTTCCAAGATACTTTGGATGTCCTTACTCCCACATGGATTATAAAAGGATTTATGGCAAGATGGTTACCATTAGCTAAGGTAATTAATTATGCCTACAACATCTATTTCATCCCTGTAGATAGTTAAGGGTTGAGGGGAGTGTTGGATTGAATCATGAACAAAAATTGCCACACCCCCTCCCTTTCTGTTAGTTGATCTATCCTTCCTGTAGCACTTGTACCCAGGCATTTTGATTTCTTGTACTGATGAAGATTAGTCTCTTGTAGACAAATAATTCCAATTCTCATATCATTTGCACATTGGATAAGATCAGCAAGTTTATTTGAATTTAAAGAGACGCAATTCCATTGTAGGATCTGCAGCTTAGTTAACATAGGAAGGGTTGAATAGGTGACATGCATGATATTTTGAGAGAATGGATGATAATTCTGTTCCTATTTCATTGAAAATAGAATTGGAAAAGTAGTATTCTGCAATTTCTTTTGTTATACTGGCTTTTTTATCTTTAGCCATATTTGATTGTAATATTAGGTCCACTGATGCAACATATTTAATTAAATTAGTAATATGAGGTCCAACTCTATCTTGCATAGTTATGGCTTGAGTAGAAATATTAGGAAGAGCTGCCACTCTTTCAGACCAAGATTTAGGCTTAGTTTTAGGATTGTTGAGGGATGGGCGAGCTTCAGCCACCTTGGGATGCTCCTTAGCCAATGGAGGGTAAGAAGTCTCAGTAGGAGGTATGAGTGCCTGATTTGGGTGGTTCTTGTGGACCTGTAGCCAGGGTTTTTGAGGAAGGGCTAAATTCCCTTCTTTGGCCTCATTACCTCTTGGACCGCTTGGCCAGCTCCATTGCAGCTATTGGGAAAGGAACATTTTCTTGAAGAGCAATCTTTAAAACTTTAGCTCGTTGAACATATTTAGGACATGAATTGTGATCTGTTGATTGATGTCTACCATCACAGTTTGTACATTTAGGCACTTCAGTGCATCTACTTTCTGTAGACAGGGAGTGATTACCAAGGCAACTAGGGCACCCTGGCACAGAAGAAAAACAATACTTAGATGAGTGACCAAGCTTAAAACATTTTGAGCATTGAAGAGGTTTTTCTTGGTATATTTTATGAGCTTTTTGCTGACCAAAAAGGAATACTGAGTCAAATTGGGAACTAGCAGGTAAGATAAAGAGGACACTCTTACTACTTCTTGTTCCCTTAGAATCTAGTTTGCCCATACGATGAACATCCAGAACCTCCAGCATTTC